>NW_015388565.1:56371-91595 GCF_001527695.2 Protobothrops mucrosquamatus
TCTGGAACGAACTGCCCCCAGAGATCAGGGTGATTCCTGATCTCCCTTCCTTCCGCCGCGCCCTCAAGACGTGGTTGTTCCAGCAAGCGGGACTGGCCTAGGGGATTTTATAGGGGTTTTAATTACTTTTAAATTTGACATTCTTAAATATTTCATTTTAATCAAATTTTAAATTAGGTGTAATATGTTAGCTTTTTATTATTTGTCAGCCGCCCTGAGTCCGAAAGGAGAAGGGCGGGATATAAATACAATTAATAATAATAATAATAAAATAATAATACCTGTACTTTATCACTTTTTTCCTTTTTTTTTTTTTTGGTCATCACGTTTTGACACCTTGTTAGGCAACTGGTGGTACTTGGATATTGCCATATCCTAAAAGTGGTACAATGGGTGAAAAGGTTGAAACGCCCTGGTTTATGATACCAGGCTATTGATTATGTGCACGGATTTTCCCGAATGAGGTCCACTGTCTTTCTGTTGCTTCTAGGTTATGGACATCATACAACAGTACTATGCTCAGATGGCAGCACAAGTGCAGCACGGTGATCAGTCACTGTACTCAAAAAGTCTAGGAACATCTTCACGCAGTTTGCGTTCCTCTTTCACCTCACTTTTATCTACCTCCTTCTGGTAACTTTATTCTTGGTTGGTTTTATCCCCAAACCTCGTTAAAGTAGATTATATAAGAAAAATCATAGTTTGACTGAACTGACCAAATATATAATCCTCCTGTGTAATATGTCCCAGTGAGTGTATATTTTTAATCTACACTTATGAAAGAAAGAAGAAGAGCATGTCAGAATAGCATGTGTTGGAAATTACCATCCCGTAAATAAGCTGTAAAAACGGAAGTTCCAAAAACTTCATGTTGTTCCAAAGCAAAGCAAAAAAGCCCCCAGAACATTATTCAATGTCATTTCTTCTCACTCGGTGAAGTCACAATAAAAGATTATATCCTGGTGAGATTTATTTAGTTATTATTTAATTTTAGCGCTTGTAAAGATATAATTTCTTTCTGGTGCAAACAGTTTGAACGAGGGCTTAGGGCAGTGCAGGCCTAAAAACTGACTTGAAGAGATATTTCAGACCTCACGCGAACAAAGCACTTCTGAATTGTTCATGAAAGCAGCCATACTTTTTTTTTCAAAACCCAAGAAAATAGATTGCACCTTATAGATTTTTTTTCCTGACAGCAAGAGAAACCATCTCCTTTTCATATATTGAAAGTGTCGAAATGGGGGCCAGGTAGAGGTCGGGAGCAGCAAACTGCCCCCTCCAAAGCCTGTGTACCTCTTCTCTCTACATTATCTCTTCCCTTCACATCACTATGGCAATGTGGAAAAATACCCCAGGTTGGTACAATGATCTCACCTGCCTGATATCAGCCAGGTGAGGTCATTGTACCAGCCTGGGGTATTTTCCCACATTGCCATAGTGATGTGAAGGGAAGAGATAATGCAGAGAGAAGAGGCACACAGGCTTTGGAGGGGGCAGTTTGCTGCTCCCGACCTCTACCTGGCCCCCCTCTCTACAGAAAGCTCAAAAGAATGCGTCTCAAAAAAATCCTTCCTCCCCTCTTGTTATAGGTATCTGGACTGTCCCCAGATGTTTGCAAATGTGAAGAAGCCATTTGTTGGATATGGACATGTAAGGAAATTACCTTGAATAGTGTAGTTCAGTGCAGTGGGAAGAGCATGTACTAATCTATAAAGTGGAATGCTAAGGTGCATGCTTGTTCATTTCATTTTTCAGCTCTATCCAAGTAGATACGAGCAGCCACGGATGGCTGCCTTCCTATCCATTGCTGATAATAACGAACTGATCAGAGGACAAAGAGAAGCAGATTGGAGTTATCAGAATGGACCATTTACACTCATGAGGAAGTAAAGCTACATTTTGAGTTGCTATGTACTAGTCCCTTCTGGCTTGTTCCTTCCCATATTTTTAGAGATAATGAAATATAACCTTAATTAACTTGGAAGACCCAGTTCAAAAAGTTGTAGTTAACACATAGTAAAAGTCTTCTCCTGAATGAAAATGTGGTGACATGTCATATATTTCCATGATTCGTTTTTAATATTTCCCATCTCGTTCAAGTTCAGAACATTGTTGCCAAGCTTTGACTTACACTGAACTTCCAAGGAGAGAGTAAAAATACATATGCATCTAAATACAAAGGAAAACAGAACCAATATGCAGCCACTTTACGTAAATAGAGATGCATAGCTTGGTAGTCTGGCAGAAGTGATGGCTTGCAAATAATGGCAGCTGATGAGTTATGATTCTAACTCTTCATTTCACAATTTTGCGGAGAAAAGGATTAGGACTCTAACTCCAATTCCTCCACTATGACCTCTATTTCTAGCTTGCTATGGAACGGACAGTTGGTCACTGTGAGAAGCATCAAGCCAGAGGCACATCCCAACTGCAGTAAAGCACGTCGCACCATGGACTTGCTCCTAGCTGAACAAGAATACTGCAGGTAATTCCAGTTTGCGGGCATCGGGAATATGATGGATCGAAGAAGGATATGTTGATGTGATTTATTTGTTCAGGCTTTCCTGGTTACAATCAAGAGATGTGATCTGTGCGGGCACTCAGAGTAGATGTGGTATTTAACATGACTCTTGTGTTACCTGTAGCCAACTTCGCCATCCCTATCTACTGCTCCTCTTAGCTGTGAGTCCATCCATGGATCTCCAAACAATCCAGCTTGTCTTTGAAAGAGTGGAAATGTGCTCCCTCTACTATGCTTTGCACTGTGAGGTAAGTGGCACAGTCAGGAAAATAGGCTGCTCTTCTCACTGCCCAGAGCTACACACTTCCCTTCTTACTTTCACTGCAGAATCCTAGCTCCCCAGCATCCTCCGCTACAGTGCATCTACTCCTCCAAGTCTCTGAAGCACTTTTGTTTCTGCATTCTCGAGGCTATATCCATCGGGCTGTGACCTCCCACGCCATACAGCTGGTGAGACCTGGCCTTGCCAAGCTCAGCAACCTTGAGTACATGCAACAGAGGTTAGTCCAAGCCAGTGCCGTTGTAGCAGTTCGGATAGGGTTTTGCATGAATCTTGACAGCATGGATTCTGTTTCAGGAGAGAGAAACTCTGTTTAACTTGGCCTATCCCACCACCTCCGCCTCTCTACAACTGGTTACCCTTGGAAGTCATCAGAGACCGACCCGCCTCTGTGAAGTCTGACTTCTACAGTTTCTGCACAGTAATTCAGGAAATCTTCACAGGTCAGTTTCTGGCATAGGTAAAAAAAATCACAGGTAGAATGAATTAATCAGTTGTTCGTGCAGAGCAAATTTGCTGCAAAAAAAAAAATGATGTGAACATGCTACCCAATATGCAATCTGTTAAAAATGCTTTCTTTTCTGGAAAGATCATATTGATTTTAGCCTTATTTAGATTCAACCAGTCACAAGACCAACCGATCACCCAGGACCTATATCAGTGATGGCGAACCTTTTAGAGACCGAGTGCCCAAAGACTGGCCCTGCCCCTGCTCCACCCCCTGCCCCGCCCCCACCCTGCCTACCCGCAGGGCCACTCACCGCCTCCAGGGCCCGCTTCAGATCACTCAGGCAGCCCAGCAGCGCCATGGCAGCCACGCCCTCTGCCTGCGCCCCGCAGCATCAACTGTGCGCAATGGGGCATGAGGGCAGAGTCTTTGTCTATGCTGCCTGGCTGCCATGTCCTTGGCTTTGCTGCTCTGTGTGGGCCACGCTTGGGGGCAACTCTCCAGGGGGGCTGCTGCTGAGGAGGGGGTCGCGGGGGGAGGCAAGGCTGGGGCAACGGCACGTGTGCCCACAGAGAGGGCTCCAAGTGCCGCCTCTGGCACCCGTGCCATAGGTTCGCTACCACTGACCTATATAAACGAACAAGACATTTCACCCCAAACCCCCACTGAAGATGTTACCTAGTTTGGCAGCGAAATGTTCAGGAGCTAAACAGCAAACTTGGAGAACAGACCCCTGCCAAAACCTATAACCCGAGCTACAAATATTTTCAACAAATTCTAATTTTAGCCTTAATTATCTTTAAAGTATGACTATTGAAGTCAGATTTAAATTAGGCATGCCATATTCTGTTTATGATTTTATATATTAAACAATGCCTATTTTCAGGGGAAATTCCATGGGATGGATTGGATGGCCTTGATGTGAAAGAAAAAATGGAGGGAGGACAGTCTCTCTTAACTGATGCCCGTGTCCCTGAGCCATTTTATGAGGTGATCAAAAGTGGTACAGCTTTGAAAGAACGTGACCGGACAGGCACTTTTCCTGACTTACGCTACTTACTGCGGGCAGCCCAACAGGTAAGGAGCTCAACTGCTTACATTTTGAGTTATTCCTAATCCTATTATCTGCAAAATCAATGAAAGTATGGGCCTTTCCTCACTATATAGAAAATTACTAGACCATAAAAAAGGAAAAGAAGAATAACACTGTCAAAGACATTGGGCCTATGTATTGAGAAGGTCTAAAGGTCCAGTTGAGACACATCCCCTCATGAGTTTCAACATTAAAGTTTTCAGCAATGCCTACTAAACCATATTTGCCTTCCTGAATTCTAGTTCTAGTTCTTCCTACACTCTCTGCATTTGCACACAGATACTGGAATCTTTGAGTCACATAATTTATCTTATTCCTTCTTGAATTAATGTAGTCATCGTTAGGCTGCTTCATATCTCGCATATCCATCCTAGCCCCATTCTCAATTCTTGTCATTGCATTGTTTTTACACTCATTTTGCCCTCTTCCACAACATTTAAGCCCTTGTGATGAGGTCTGCGAAGGGTCTTTGAAACCTGCTTCATATCTCGCACACCCATCCAAGCCCCATTCTCAATTCTTGTCATTGCATTGTTTTTACACTCCATTTGCCCTCTTCCGCAACATTTAAGCCCTTGTGATGAGGTCTGCAAAGGGTCTTTGAAACCTGTTCTTTCCACATCTTCTGACATGTAGCTTAAGTCTTGCTAGGAGCTTCTCACCTCAGAAATGTCGTCCTATTATCAAAGGATCCCAACTGGTCCTTTTGGTACCATCTACGGTGTGTAGACAGTTTTTCATTTCCTGAAGTCTCTTTTTTCTGGGCCACATCTTTCAATAGGAATGAAGTCACTATATATGCCCCACTTGGCCTTTTGCCCATGCTTCATACTTTTTTGCTGTGTCTTCAAGGTTGTTGGGTCTAGCTGTTTAATGAAAAGTATCAGCAGGTTGGCAGGTGAGACTGATTGGGGCCCATAGTAGAGGAGATCTACACACATTGGCCCCAAAAAGCCAGCAAGAGCCTCGTGAGTTTATCCATTACTGGTGACATAACCTTCTCTGACAGTTGCTATAGAGTTGGATTATAAGAGTTGATGCCAAGATCTGAATTCCCCTCCCCCTGAGCACATAATATTCCAGCATATTCCCCTCCTCTAATTTGCAGTCATAAATCACGTTCTCCAATTAGTTTGAAGGGCAAAGTTTCCCTTCCTTTCTGTAGCCTGCAGGTTTCTTATCTTAACTAATCCCCACACACATTCTTTCTCCTCCCCTCCCAGCATCATCTAATTTAACTCTAAAAATACCACACAGCTTATACAGAGAGTGGCTGCCTCTTCATATTTTGTCAAAGCAAGAACATCCAATGTTAGCAGCGTTGACAGTTGGATTATAAGATCTCCAAGGTCCCTTCCAACTCCATTATTCTATTCTGTTCTGGTGGAGAAATGTAGCAATTTCACTATGACTTTCAGATACTGTCAGCGTAAGGGGGGGGAAACACAAATACTGATAGAGCCAAGGTCCCTTTCCTCATATACACTGCTTAAGCTTCTTTTTAGAAAAGAATAAGACACCGTTGCATCTCTTTTTAATTTTTATTGATCAGGAATAAAAATCATAAGCAGTATTACTTTTACAGGGTGCTGTGGGCGATTTTCCTTTGCTTTCATCAACAGCATCTTGTCCAAAAAAGCTTTGCGTGTGGGCAGGACAAACGGTGTCCACTCAAGACTCTGTCCCCATCATTCCTGAAGGTCAGTTTCATGCCTGATAGTAGTAGTATGGGATGCAAAAGGGTGTTAGCTTCAGGGATTCCAATGTAGATCTAGAGGCCAAACCTAAGTAAATGTTGGGTTTGAGAATGCATGTTAGAATCTATACTCAGATGTGAATTTTAAGTTAAGTCACTAAATGAGTTCACCCATAGTCTTATTTTAGCCACAAATTGTTGAATCGCTTATGAAACAGACAGGAATCTGTATTAAAGGTGAGCAAAGGAACCATTGCTTCTTTGGCCCAGAGGCAAAGGAGAGAACAGAATGACAAAAACAATGTTGCGTCGCGAGGCCTACCCTTCCTGTATATGTTTGCTGAAGTTGCCTGCACATATGAAAGAGAAAGAGAGGATGGCATGATGCTACTTTTGTTATTCTGATGAAAACAACAGGATCCCATGGACACCCCATGGTTTGGCCTGTTCTTGGTTTGTTCTCACTCTCTGTTTTGCTACTCTAGTTTTGCATCCATGTAGAAATATGGATAGTCTTAGAAAATAACCCTACAGAATAATTTAAGGGGGCAGACTCTGCACCCTTTTGCAAACCATGCTGAGGTTAACTGGACTCGAGGCAACAACAAACTACACTTTTCAGAATCTGATTTATAAAACAGCTTTGGGTAGAAGTAAACTCGAAATGAACAAATGAACAGCTATGTAGGTTACAAAAAAAAAACAACCATCTCATATAATGGCAGATAAGATAAATAAAACTATTTCTGTGCTGAGAACTATTTGTGTAATAGTGCAATAATTTTAATTGGAACAATAATATGAATTGGGGAAAAAGAATGCTAGGGAATTGCCGAGCGGCTGTCCAAATGAAATCGGAGACACTGACACAAACTTGTAGTTTTATATAAATAAATATATTTTACATTTATAGTTACAGCAGAGAAGATAGTCAGGAACACAGGAACATCATGAAGTAAATCAAACAGCATACAGTGCACACAGAAGAAAAAGATGGGGGGGGGCAAGGGAAATTCCCCCTTTACACCCACAGCAACCAATCGTACCATAGATTGCCTCATGCATGAGCTAGCTCTCTCCAACCAATCAACTACAACTGTGTGTTCTGGCCCATTGTACACTTTGCTGTTCCAGCTACTAAATTCAATATCCTAACAAAGAAAATGGAAAATCATAGGCAGGAAGAAGAATGGGGAAATAGAAGGCAACTAACAGTCTAAATTGGAGCTAATGTATAACCTTCCTCAATAGTAGTAACTGTGAGAGGGACTCGGAGTCCTAGTGGACAATCACCTAAATATGAGCCAGCAGTGTGCTGCAGCTGCCAAAAAAGCCAACACAGTGCTAGGCTGCATTAACAGGGATAGAATCAAGATCACGTGACGTATTAATACCATTTAATAATGCCTTGGTAAGGCCACACTTGGAATACTGCATCCAGTTTTGGTCACCACGATATAAAAAAGATGTTGAGACTCTAGAAAGAGTACAGAGAAGAGCAACAAAGATGATTAGGGGACTGGAGGCTAAAGCATATGAGGAACGGCTGCTGGAATTGGATATGTCTAGTTTAATGAAGAGAAGGACGAGGGGGGACATGATAGCCGTGTTCCAATATCTCAGGGGCTGCCACAAAGAAGAGGGAGTCAAGCTATTTTCCACAGCGCCTGAAGGCAGGACAAGAAGCAACGGGTGGAAACTAACCAAGGAGAGAAGCAACCTAGAACTAAGGAGAAACTTCCTGACAGTTAGAACAATTAACCAGTGGAACAACCTGCCTCCAGAAGTGGTGAATGCTCCAACACTGGAAGTTTTTAAGAAGAGACTGGACAGCCATTTGTCCGAAATGGTATAGGGTTTCCTGCCTGAGCAGGGGGTTGGACTAGATGACTTTCAAGGTCCCTTCCAACTTTACTATTATTATTATTAATAATAATAACAATAATAACAATAATAATAATAACAATAATAACAATAATAATAATAATAATAATAATAATAATAATAATAATAATAATAATAATAATAATAATAATATGGAATAGCAAAATAAATGTATAAATACAAGGATCTAAAGACTTTTCATACTTGGTTTTACCTCTGTTGTTCTCTCCAGAAGCACCATACTTTGAGGTGGAGTCCAGCAACAGAAGTGTAGGACAAAGCACATTTAGTGCTCATCCGGGGAGCCAGACAGTGAGACAGGTACAGGTAGGAGGTTGGGTTCAAGTGGCTTTAAACAAACTTTCCCCTTTTTCCTCCTGGGGAGGGATGTATCCCAGTACAACATAATTCCTGTTACATGTAAGAGCATGTTGGCTGTTTGTGGAGAAACCTCCTTTTAAAGTAATTTGAATTTTGCTGCAATAGCAATTAAAGTCAAATTTCTATTCTCAGTTAAATGTCTTCAGCAAGATATAAAAAAGGAGGAGAGGAATAATGTTCTTCCCCTTGTGTTTCTAGCCACTGACACTGAGGCACAGGGCCTCAAATATTGGTGTAGAAGTACAAAATGTCTTCTGTAGAAAGGAACTGGTCAAGGATGCCCCTCTTTAGGAAACGGGTGGAAGGGACAATTCAGATTAAGTTACATTCCACCCACTGAAGAGCACCCATTTTCATAGTGTTCTGCCTTTTTTATATATATATAGAAATATAGCGATCAGCAGGCCGGTGTCCCTAACAAATCTGTAGAACACCAAAATCCAAAGTCGAACTGTGACAGCACCTGGGAACACAGGAAGAGTGATGAGGAGAAGGCTGAGTCTGATAACACTGTCACGTCAACAGACCTGGTATGGCTTGGTCAGGCTTGAAGCCTTTTTAAGTCTTGATCTTAAAAAGTTGCATTCCCCAAATACAAATTGTAGGAGGAAATGTTTTAGAGTTTTCAATTGATTAATGAGAACTCATTCAACGAATCAAATGAGTTATTTGATTAAGTCCAGGGTCCTTTGGATATTTTCAGTAACCATGCTCTCCCTGTTAGGACAGTTGTGGGAATTATAGTCCAGAAGATTGGTGTGTGTGTATGTGTGTCTGTGTGTTTGTGTGTGTACCAGATAGTACAAGACAAGCAAGCTTTTCACTATGAAGGCTGTGCTGTATGCAATGAACAAGCACATTCACACTTTGATTCACAATGTCATATACGTACAACTGCGGACCTGCGCCTCTTTCGCCGAGCCTTGAAAACCCATCTATTCCATGCGGCCGGCCTGGCATAGTTTTGATTGTGTTTTGGTAGGGGTTTTTATATGGGGTATTTTAGAGCAGGCTTTTTATTTAATATTTATTGTGATTTTTATTATCGCCTGTTCACCGCCCTGAGTCCCGTAAGGGAGATAGGGCAGTATATAAATTTAAATAATAAATAAATACGCAGTGTGTTGATCGCGAATTTCTTTTTATTTGACTGTAAAGCATACCAATCAATAAATGTAATGATTAAAAGTTGTGGCTCTGCTAGGATTTAGATACTGCTCCACATCAAAATCTCCAACAGTTTTAAGAAACGTTTCAGCACTTCTCAACTAAACCATTTCTTTTAATCCAAAGTTTTCTGCTCTGTAAGCCTTCATTCCCTTTTGAACATGATGCTGCTTCAGTATGCACAGTGTAAATGTATCTGTCTTCGTTCCTAGTTCTGCATTGTGTTGCCCTTCTCTCTCTCTCTCTCTCTCTCTCAGACAGACAGACAGACAGACACATACAAGAATTTTTTTTAATCCTGATCTGCACTTTTGGATGATTTTCCACAAATCAAATTCTGTACAAGTCCTCAACTTACAACCACAGCTGGGACCAGAATTTCCCATTGCTAAGCCAGGTGGTTGTTAAGTGTGTTGTGGCCAATTTTATGACCTTTTTTTTTTTTGCAATGGTTTTTAAGTGAATCTCATGATCATTAAACAGAATCTGACTTTGCTAGTTGAAAACTGGCTGGGAAGGTCACAAATGGCAATCCCATGACCCTGGAATGCTGCAACCATCAGAAGGACATGCTGGTTGCCAAGTGCCCAAATTTTTATCACCTGATTGTGGGGTTGCTGTGACGGTCATAAGTGTAAGGACCAGCCGCGAGTCACTTTTCAGTGCAGCTATAACTTTGAATGGTTGTTAAGGTGAAGTTAATCCTAGTCTCTTTTTCTATGTTACCCCACCTGGACTCTTCTCACAGTTTTTGTTTTGTTTTGTTTGTTTCTTCTCCTTCTTCTTCTTCTTCTTCTCCTTCTCCTTCTCCTTCTCCTTCTCCTTCTCCTTCTTCTTCTTCTTCTTCTTCTCCTTCTTCTCCTTCTTCTTCTCCTCCTTCTCCTCCTCCTCCTCCTCCTCCTCCTCCTCCTCCTCCTCCTCCTCCTTCTTCTTCTTCTTCTTCTTCTTCTTCTTCTTCTTCTTCTTCTTCTTCTTCTTCTTCTTCTTCTTCTTCTTCTTCTTCTTCAGGAAAATAGTGTTGCCAGCCAGGAGGAAAATTTTGTGAACAGCCTACAGGATTCAGCCTGTCTATTGGCAAAGGCCCAAGCATCCTTAGAAAATCTTGAGAAACGTTTTGCATCCGGCATCCATATGTTGGAGTCATTTGTCACCCATCAAAGGGCACCAGGTCGAACGGGTCATAATGAGAGATCCGTATCTAAGCGGGTGGTGGTGGGTAAGTGCTAATACTGGAAAGTATTATGTATTTAACAATGACTGATGATGTGCTTTCTTGTGTACATTAAAAGTGAGAGCTTTGACCCTTTCCAGCTACTGTAGATATTTTATTCCTTGTAATCTGTGTGCCAGCATTACACAGCCTCCCTGGATATTGTTCAGCACTGAATGCAAATTACTGAACAGATGTTGTATGAATCTTTTCTTTAGCAACCATCATGGTCATATAAGTTTTTTCAGACTTTTTCAGATGTTTTTGCCAATTTCCAACTTCCACAGGACGAATTTACTACATGCGTCTTTATATTTTCAGATCCTGAGAAGTAAGCCTATTTCATTCTCCCAGTCCAAAGGGAGAAAATTGCTATATTTGACCAGTGCTACTAATACAAACACAATTGCAGTTGACTGCATGGTGAAACGAGGGTTATCGGGGGGAGGGGGGGAATCTAGAAAAAGGCTTCACAGCATTTTATATCATTCCAAATCCATTTGTGCTTTACTGTTGTTTTTCCTTCTAAGTATAGAGTCCAAAGACTCTTGGTGGGTACGTCATACAATTAAAAAGCATAACACACACACATTGTAAAAATATTAGATTATAAATGTTAAATAAGAAATAAAAACAACACTCATATTTAAAACATCAGTTTGGAAGAGTTCCTTCTTAATCGGCTTCTGGAATACAATTGAGGTCATGGCAAAGTTTCAACTCTAATTGCAGACACTAATTCTTAAAATGAGAGCCATGATAAAGAAATATTGCTTCCTGGTCTCAACCCAGTTATTAACTTCATGGAAGCGGGGGATTACAGTTCCTTTGGGATCTATGTAGTAGATTTGTCCATACTATTTGGAGAAGATGGTCTTTTAGCTAATAGCTAGACTGTACTACAATTTAGTACCGTACGTGTAATGTAGGAATCCCTCCAAATATAGCTTGCTAATAAAAAAACAGATGTGTCACAAAAAGGATATATTTTTAGAAAATCACAGAAACCGTGGAAGATTTGCTGTGTAAGTGGAAATTTTTGAAAAGGAATTTCAGAAAGTAACAGCTAGATATCAGTAGTGGGGAAATTGACCCTGACTCACAATTTTAGGGAAAGGGTATTCTTGTAGTACTAGAGCTTCGTGCACTCAGAGTTATTAAAATACATTTCCTGCCGTTATATTCGAAACTTCAGATGGGTTTAGAATAGCAGTGAAATGTTATCGTTCTCCATAGCGAGTAAAGCAGGCTTATTTCCATAATCCAAAATCTTGGCCTCCAGGAAAAGAGCCAGTCAGAAAACTTGGATTATAAAGCAGAATAAGTCTGAACAAGTTAATATCTATAAATACTTTGAAGGGATTTTTGATGCCAAAGTGTCCCCAGAAAGCACAACATGATTATGCCACTTAGGCAGCATTGCAATCTTTTGCCATCATTCTTTTCTGGAGATTAAGCGAAGATTACCTGCAGATAATTCTCGGCTTAATAACTGGTTGCTTAGCAACCATCCAACCAGTGGACCCCAAACAGGTATTTACGCACAGGATTCGAAATTTCAACTATCACTCCCCCCAGCACCATTTTAGGCTCTGGGCAGTTGGCCCACAACTGTGGCCGTTTGCAGCATCCTGTGATCACATGACCATGATTTATAACTTTTTTTTTGCTGGAAGCCAGCTTTTACTTCCAGTTTCTGGCAAAAAAAACAAAACAAAACCATTATAGACAATATTTAACAACCATGGTAATTCACTCAATGGCTGCTTCAAAAAATGTTGTAAAATCTGGTTGGTCATGCAGTGACTTGCTTAACAACTGGTATGACCTCTGGGCTCAATTACGGTCATAAGTTGAGGACTACCTGTAACTAACATCCTTTAGATTGCTATTAACCTGCATCTGTCTCCACTCAGAGAAGTGCAAAAATAGCATCCAGAACCACTCCCTGCAAAACCTTATTGATTTATCAGCTCAAGCCAGAAGAGAGCAACAGGTACTTTTAAATAAAGTAAAACAAAACAGAAAATGCTTTTACTATATTGTTTGGTGGTACTAACCTCCTACAGTCTTGTCTGCAGCAAAATCCTGTCTTACCAGAGATATATCCGAGGTTGGATAGCCACACAGAAAGGCCTTCTTGTAACACAGAAAGGTAAGTAGCAGATGTCACAGTCACATTTTCCTGTCTTGTAAAAAGGATTGGCTGCTGGCTTTCAGATTATATTATTCCAGGCTTGGGGACAGGTCTGGGTGTATTCCATTCTCTAAATCTGAAGGTTAAGTTACCCAGTCTTAGGACATGTCTGACAGGAATTCCATGTAGATGCCCAAAGAAATACTGTTATCCCCAAACATATAAGGACAGGTTGCAGGAATTGGGTATGTCTAGTTTAATGAAGAGAAGGACGAGGGGGGACATGATAGCAGTGTTCCAGTATCTCAGGGGCTGCCACAAAGAAGAGGGAGTCAAGCTATTCTCCAAGGCGCCTGAAGGCAGGACAAGGAGCAACGGGTGGAAGCTAACCAAAGAGAGAAGCAACCTAGGACTAAGGAGAAACTTCCTGACAGTTAGAACAATTAACCAGTGGAACAACCTGCCTCCAGAAGCGGTGAATGCTCCAACACTGGAAGTTTTTAAGAAGAGACTGGACAGCCATTTGTCCGAAATGGTATAGGGTTTCCTGCCTGAGCAGGAGGTTGGACTAGATGACCTCCAAGGTCCCTTCCAACTTTTATTATTATTATTATTATTATTATTATTATTATTATTATTATTATTATTATTATTATTATTATTATTATTACTATTATTATTAAATTCTGACAAAGAACAAGGAAAAAAATGAAATGTATGTACAGAAGGAAATGGGATTATATAGGGACTGAATTTAATTAGAAGGCAAAGAGCTGTTTTTGTTGTCTGCATAGGCATGTTGAATTCTGCTTGAAATTGTGAGGAATTTAATGAGATGTTATTATTGTAAATCTCTTAAGCTCAGTCTGTAATTATGTCAGTTGGCACTACATTATAAGAACATTGTCTTCTGTCTGAAGACACTAAATCTTTGACTGTTACTGTAATCCCTGAAACTTCTTGCCACACAGGAATTGTTAATAAATGTCAACCCTTTGAGGTAAGCAGGAAAGCCCAGAAGGGGTTCTATGAATGCTCTTTATTAGGTAGAACAGAATCTTAAAAGCCCATCGCAATTTCTCCCTGTTCCATCTTTTATCAAACAAAATGAAGATAGAGTTATTTTGACTTTCTTTTGCACTCCTTCCTCTTTTTCAGGAAAAAGAAATCTGCTCTCAGAATCTGGAATTTTTTTATTTCTCATTTTCTGCATCTTTAGCATCAGTAAAAATTCCAAATAGTACCTAACTAGGAGTCCTGCAGGACCACCTCCTTCTCATTTGATTAGTTAGCAACTACGCTTTGAAGACTAAATATATCCCTAAATTTTATTCTGCCTTACATTTCCCTAGTTTTCAAATCATACTTCTTGACATTATATTTAAAATGGGGTTTATTCGTGTTTCCTCAGATTTGACCTCCTTCAGGAAATTATCCAGGAGTTGAAAGGAACAAATGACTCCTTCACGGTGAACCACAGTAGGTAGAAAATGGGAATCTTATTTTGGGGGGGAAATAGAGCTGAAGAACAAAAGCATGGATATAGTAGTCAATATTCAGTCTTTATTTGTAGACAGATGGAAGAATTCCTTGTTTATTTATACAAATATACAGAAAAGTTCTTTTTGTGTCATCAATTGCAATCGGCCTTCTTTGATCTTTGCTGTTTTTAAATAGATGCAATGTCACTGATTCTGACAATTATCTGTCTGCCTGTTTGTTCGTTTGCTTGTTTCTTAAATTTATATACCACCCATCTCTGTCCCTCCCCACATTGTGTCAGATACCAGCTCTTTGCCTACATTTTTAAAGAACTGATTTACATTTATCTCATTAGGCTTTCTTACTTTTTTAACAGCACACATGGTAAAGGATTATAAATTATACCATAGGGGAAAGTTAATAAGCTTGCCTGGCCAGTCTCATGCAAAGATAGTTTTTGCTTCCAAAACTGAATTCCCTAGATTCACTCTTGGAAGGAGTAGAAGAATAAGGAAATATTTCCTGAGCATTTTTGGTCACTTTCTGCATGCTTAAAGTACTACTTGCTAGAGATTAAATGATTCCGTATATACATGTAACAATTAGCGAAGCAAATTTTATAATAACAAAGAGGGGCTCTATCTATAAGGAATACATTACAGAGATAAGCAAAGTCTAGTCCAGTGGTTCTCAACCTGTGGGTCGGGACCCCATTTGGAGGTCGCCAAGCAAGGCTGTCTGCCATTTTTTTGTCCGCCATTTTTTTTGTCCGCCATTTTTTTCCCCCTTTTCCGGCGGGTGCCTTACCTCCCTTGGGCTGGGCCAGCTGGTGGTCGGCCTGCTCCGTCTCTGCCGCTTGCCAGCTACGCCTCGGCCGGCGCAGGGGGCGGAACCACGCATGCGCGGCGCTCCCGGGCAGGGAAAGTCCTCGACTTACGACCGGTTGGGTAGTCCTCGGTTTAGTCCTCGACTTACGACCGGTTTAGTCCTCGACTTACGACCGGTTTAGTCCTCGACTTACGACTGGTTGGAGTCGCGGCATTAAAAAGGTTGAGAACCACTGGTATAGTCCCTACTTCACTACATCTTACTGTGAGGAGATCAAAGAGCATCTCCGTAAAGGTATGTCTTGGAAGGAAGCAGAAGGAAGTGACTTTCCATTAGCAAATTGTGTGGAGCAGGCAGAAAGGTGGACTAAGATTTTATATTTTTTTCTATGCCCTGCCTAATGGATTGGATCTCCAACAGAATGAAAGCAGCTGGGAGGTTACACATCAGTGGGAGAGATTTTTAACAAGATTGGAACTTCCTTACAACATGAGGAAATGTGTTGAACTTAAAAACATGAAAATGCAGCAATCAGGTCACATTATGAAAGGATTGGGAAGTGGCTAGTATATTCCTCCTTTCTTGTAACTTGTACAGAAAGTTCACATTAAGCTAATTTGCATGTGTTCACATAGTTTACATAACAAAATTTAGTTTGGCAAAAAAGCCAAAAACACTGCCGCCAAAGATCTTCCTCCTCCTGCTGACAACCCCTGCTGCAGTCTCCGAAATTAGATTGGTGTTGCCGACTTGCTGTCTTCATTTTTATTCTGCTCCATAAGACAATTTTTATCAACCTTCACAACTTGAAGATGGGCGAACTTCAACACCCCCCCCAAAACAGCTGGAATTCTGGGAAATGAAATCCACACATCTTCAATTTGCCACGGTTGAGAACACTGCCATAAGAACTCAAATTTTATTTTAAGCATTTGGACTTCTTAAGAAATAAAAGTTTTTCAGCGTCTGAAACTGACAATATTGTCATCTTTGTGCAGAATCAGAAAATGCATAATCCTAATACAGCGATGTATGAAAATTTGTCCCTATGTGTGGAGATAAATATAGCTTCTTAGCAGAATCAGTGTTTTGCATATAGGAAATCCCAGATTTAACTACTACCGGTAGGTATTTCCAATTAAAGGAACAAGTAGCAAATAAAGGAGAAAGCCCTTCCCTGAGGACTAGAGGCATTAACAGAGTAGACAATACTAGATTGAATTGATATTCAACCTGATTGGGTATAGAGCAATTGTAAACTGTGTTTTTTTATTGTGCAATAGCAACAAAGCATTGCGATAATGTATTTTCATCATTTCCACAGAGCAGCAAGCATGAAGCAGAAAAGAAAAAGAGATTGCCTCTGATCTAAAGAAGGGAGATCTGATCCCCACCACCGGACAAGAGATGGTGACTAGTTAGGTTGATCAGTAATGACCCCCTCTAGTTCTCTGTTGAAGATAGGACTGAGATAAAAGCATTTTGTTTCTTCAACAGCATAGCCATCAGTATGCATCCTGAGAATTCAGAGTCTCCAATTCAGAACCTCATATCCTAGAGTAGCTCTGAACATGATGGTTCTTCAAGAGAACAATCTAGTTTTTTAAGAATGAACTAATGCCAGTTAGAGTATTTGAGGAGATCTAGGAGAGCTACAGATCAAATAAAGCTTCTAGTGAATTGATAAGCATAGATCACAATCAAAGCTTTTTGTAGTCGTTTTTACTGCATAGACTTTGTTCATCTCATGTTCTTTTATGCTTTGAATTCAAACCTGTCCAGTCATGCAGCCTTATACAAATACCTCATTTTGTCATTCTCTAGTGTATCACATTTTATGAAAGTAGAGAATTGTGCAGAGAGGGGGGGGTGTAATCCTTTTCTCCTTACCGTGGTTCTTATGAAAATATTTGTCTCTTTTCTTAACAAAATCACTTGTTTTTAGCTTAGGTAAAGAATTGCTATGATCTCATCCTAAGCAAGGTAGCTAAATTTCCCTTCTTGCTCTGATCTCAATTTTGTTTGGGGAAAAAAAGGAAAGGAAACACATATATGTTGAAAAATGAACTGTGTTCGCTGTCCCTTTCAAACCATTAACATCAAATTTAGTTTGATCTTAGTCTATTAGTGCTACCGCTATTTACTTAAATTTTTTTGTGTATTCGGAGAATCTTAAGAAACAATATTAAGATATTTTGCTGCCTTTCTTTCTCTTCTTATGAATTCAAAGTTGTTTAAAATGGGGGTTTTGCAGGTTAGGTTCTGATGAGATTGAGGCAGTTTTTTTACCTTTTAAAATATACAGTAATAGTATCTTGTACCCCTCCAAACTACTCTCTGATTTATCAGTGTTACAAAATAGGTGAGCTTAAGAGAAGTGACAAAGTCAAATTGATTCTTTTTTAAATAATACTAAAGCTCACCTATTTGTATTATTTAAAAAGAGAATCAATTTCACTTTGTCACTTCTCTTAATTTTTTTATAAATAAATGGAAAAATGTTTTTGTCACTTCTCTTGATTTCTTTATGAATAAATGGAAAAATATTTTATGGTTCACTTGTTTTTTGTAAAAATCTTTCCCATTTACCTGATGGTGTTGCAAATAGTGCAATAATTTTTTCAGTATTTTTAACTATTTTTTGTTATGGACAGAATTTACTCATAATGGTAAACCATGACATATTTTGGTAGGGATGTGTGTGTGTGTGTGTGTAAATTCTAGTCCATTGTGGCTTATTATAAAATTTATGTTTGAAAAAATAAAGTATAGTGTAATATAGACAAAAAAAGTTATATTTTGTTTCTTGTTTTAAGAGCTCAAACACTTTTGCTGCTTTTAAATTGTATATGCAGAAACTCAGAGACTGAACTGCTCGCATCTCCATTTCAAAAGAGACTGGGCAGAAAAAGACATCCCTCAAGGGCCACAAGATAGAATAGGACTGACTAATGTTTCAAGCTTATGCTGCAAAACAGAAACCGTATTCTGTTATAATTAAAGAACAATCTATTGGGATTTTGGTTCTTTGCCAAACTTGGTTTTCTTTCTGCAAACATTTTAATACCACTCTAGGTAAAATGGTCAGGGTTTTGATATGAAGGAATGGAGTTTGCTGCTTTTTTACGTGTGGCAGCTTGTCCTACCTGTTTTGATCAGGTATAACTTGTTCTAATTAGTGAATAAACTGAAATAATGCAGCATGAGACTTCACAGAGACCACATGATGGCACTACAAGTAAACAAAGAATAAAAAAAAAACCAAAGATGCTGAGACTCTAGAAAGAAGGCAGAGAAGAGCAACAAAGATGATTAGGGGGTCTGGAGGCTAAAACGTGATGATCAGGAACTGGGTATGTCTAGTCTAATGAAGAGAAGAACTAGGGGTGACATGATAGTAGTCTTCCAATATTTGAGAGGCTGCCACAAAGAAGAGGGAAACAACCTATTCTCCAAAGCACCTGAAGGCAGGACAAGAAGTAATAGGTGGAAACTTATCAAAGAGAAATCCAGAACTAAGGAGGAATTTCTGACAGTGAGAACAATTAACCAATGGAACAGATTGCCTCCAGAAGTTGAAGAGACTGGACAGCCATTTGCCCGGAATGGTATAGGGCAGGGGTAGGCAGCCTTGGCTCTTTTATGACTTGTGGACTTCAACTCCCAGAATTCCTGAGCCAGCATGGCTCAGCTTGGAAACCCCTCTCTTTCCCCTCAGCATGGCTGGCTCAGGAATTCTGGGAGTTGAAGTCCACGAGTCATAAAAGCCAAAGTTGCCTACCCCTGGTATAGGGTCTCCTGTTTGAGCAGAAGGTTGAACTAAAAGACCTCCACAGTCCCTTCCAACTCTGCTATTCTATTTATATTACCGTATTCTAATTTGATTTTCAATTACTGCAGCCTCAATATTTCAGTAGCATCACAAAGTCTTAAACTGTATCTTTTACTTCACTATATTGTACCCTTTACTTCAATATATGAGGTTTATAAAGGCAGCTATGCTACACAGGACAACATGGAAATATAGAGGTACAAAAGCACATTTAAATGCATGGAAATAGTAGTCCTATCTTTGTGCCAGTAGATGTGCCAACAAAATAGCCAATATGGGTTGAGGATTTGGCTGAGGAAATGAGCAATAAAAAGGAGAAACATATTACAATCTAGAGCAGATTTTTCCTACCTAGAGGAAAAGGAAGGAAATCAACCTGGAAAAGACTTAGCACTGATTATTCACTTGGTCAGTGACCCCAATATGATCCAACTTAGCTGCTTCTGATTTACTCATCACTAAAGATATTGGTGAGTAGAAAGCAAATGGCTCAACTATGTAGCATCAGTGGGGAAACTTCTGTATAGTTTCTCAGGGTACCGTCAATAGGCCGTATAAACTACAGTATATTAATTAATGTATTACCTGACAGTAGGGTAATATCTCTCTGACCCCACATCAATAAACCCTTAAACCATCCTTACATGTTATACTACTATACATTTCAGAAAGTGAAACTTGGTAAGAAAAAAAAGCCACCCCCAAAGAAGGCATAACATAGATTGATCTCACAATCCTTATTTTGTTTGTGTGAGGAACTTACTCAGATACTACTATTTCTCTATCTTAAGCATTAAGCATTAACTTTGGGATCCAAAATCTCAGGCACCATTTATCATTTTGTTACTTAATGAATCCATATTAGAACAAGAAGTAATGGAATGAAACTAATTATTGGGAGAACCCACCTCTCAGTGAGAACAATTAATCAGTGGAACAGCTTGCTTTCAGAAGTTGTAGGTGCTCCATCACTGGAGGTTTTTACGAAAAGATTGGACAGACACTTGTCTGAAATGGTATAGGGTTTCCTGCTTGAGCAGGGGGTTGGACTAGAAGACCTCCAAGATCCCTTTCTATTCTGTTATGATCTCTGTGGGCATAGTGTGACTTCAGATTCCTCCTGCTTGAAAGAGAATTATTGGTTTGACAAGATAACTTGTGAATAAAGATAATTGGTTTGTTGATTGTAAACTGAGTATGAGTCAGCAGACTGCATCAACAGGAGTATCATTTTCAATTCACGGAAAGTATTTGCTCTATCTCGTGTTAGGCAGATGTTCACCTCTGGGCATTGCACTTTAAGGATTCAAGTGCTCTGGAATAGGATCCGCAGCACTGAAGATACTTAGAGATTAAAAATTCAGGGTACTTCCCCACAGGTTTGGTGCTGTCCCTACATGAGGGCCACACACCAGTGAAATCATTGTATAGTCCTGGGGCAGGTGAATCAATTTTCTTCCTTCGTGGTTGTGACATGGATCAGATGACAAAATGAAAATGTTGTGACCTGAAACACGAGGTCACCAGAAGGGAAGAGAAGAAGATGAATGCCAGCAGAGTGAATGGACAACAACAGAGTGCAGTGTTGGAGCACCAGAAGAACATCTCTCTCCTTCTGTCCTGGCCACTTTTTACAGAGGCACGATTGAGAGCATTTTAACAAACTGCATCACTGGTTGGGTGGCAGCAGTGCCTCAGATAGAAAGTCCATACAGAGATTGATAAGGACAGCCAAGAAGATCATAGGAAGCTCACTCCCTGGTATCCAGGACGCTGCTTATAAGCGCTATGTGCTTAGAGCTCGAAGCATTGTTAGAGACCCCACACACACACACTTCACAGTCTGTTTCTGTTGCTCCCCTCTGAGAGGAGGTTTTGAAGTATTTCTAGCAGGACTACCTGATTCTGTAACAGCTTTGTTCCCTATGTCATCCGTCTGGTAAACTCGCAAGATTCGTGTATCTTGCCATGCACATGTATACATAATCCAAACTAGACAGTGTTGTCTCTCTGTGTCATATAATATATGTGAGTATATGCATAATTCTTTATTTATTTATTTATTTATTTATTTATTTATTTTTGTCATATTTATATATATTGGAGGTGGTGACCCTTTGAGAGCTGTATGCAATGAAATTTCATTTTAATGCATGCCAATTAGTGCATGCCTCTATATTCAAAGGGACAATAATGCATGCCCCTATATTCAAAGGGACAATAAAGTTATTCTATTCTATTCTATTCTATTCTATTCTATTCTATTCTATTCTATTCTAGAATGTCTGGATGGAAAGAGATCGTCCTAGAGAAGGTCTAGATACTGTATGTGTTTGCTAGGAGTCAACACCAACTTGACATTCAGATTTTCAAGACTGATGTCAGAGCCACTACGTACACCAGACCAAGAAAGTAACTGTAAACTACTTTATTATATTGACTATAATCTTGCAAGTCTGATTGTGCTTTACTGCCTCCCCACAATACTCCTGTGAAATTCAGGAGATATCTGAGTCATTTCCTCCTCCCATCAGATTGTTTGGGGATTGAGTCATGCTTTTTGCCTTGTTTTTCCTAGATTCTGTGAACTGATCTGGCTTATTTCTGCCAAGGCTTTCTTCTTTACTCTTTATATAAGCTGGTCAGGTAGGGTGCTCCATCACAGGAGGTTTTTAAAAAGAGATCGGACAAATATTTGTCTGAAATATTATAGGATCCCCTGCTTGAGCAGGGGGTTGGACTCACTGACTGGAAGGCTCCCGAGGTCCCTTCCAACCCTTCTATTATTCTGAATGTGTGCACCATTGGAAGACCTGAAAGACCAGTTTGGGGACAGATCATCCTGCAGAAGATCTACCTAAGTCACTAAGAGCCAGTGCCAAGTTGATGCCAAATAATCAATTCAAAAAAATGGCGCAGGAGTGAAGAGAGCAGCTTCTAATTCAGCCTCAGCCACAAAACTCCCTGAAGGAATATCCTTCCTTACAAGTTTGTGGTTGCAGGAATGAATGAAATGTGAGATCAGGAAGGAAGGAAGAATACCAAAAGAGCTATTTCCTTATTGGTGATTTGTAGCATTATCCAAAAGTCCTGATTGCAATGACAGGTAGTAATAAAATGTCATGGTTCCAACAGATGAAACTCTTCAAAGAACTTTGAGGCATTGTTTACCTTAAAGAATCTTTATTCAAGTTGCATGACATCAGCACGTACATGGTCGAAGCCAAAATCTGAATTCCCCTCCCCTGAGCACATAGTATCAAAGGACAATTCCCTCCTCCAAATAGCAGTCATAAATCACATTCTCCAATTAGCTTGAATTGCAGGCTTTCCCTCCTGTTCTCTAATGCCCAATTCTTAACATCTCTTATTTCAAGCTCTGAATTCACACGCTAGTACAATATTGTTATGTCTAACTAACTCCCACCACATTCCGCCTCCTCCCACATCATCATCTAATTCTAAAAGTAAAGTGTAAGAAAGAAAAAGGCTGCATCTTCATATGTTGTCAAAGCAAGAACATCCAATGTTAGCAGCGTTGACAAAAAGTTTATTTCACCATCATAATGGCTGGCTAAATCGTGAGTGAAGAAAACACAAAGGATTTAACATCATTTCACAAAAATGGACAACACATGCCAAATGTTTACTCTCCTCGACATTGTTTACCTTCCTCTGTTTAAATTATTTTTTCTGAGCATGTTTCAGAATGAAATTCTGGGATAAATCCACTTGCATTTTTGTTTTCTAAGAATGACTTTGGGATCCAAATAATTAAACACAGCTTGTGAAATGGGAACTTGGCAGTATGCAAAACCATTAACAGAAGAAGGGAATCTGGTGGTCAAGATTTTGCTTTCCAGCATGTTGACTTCCCATGTAATGTTTTAATTAAAGAAATCATTTTGTGAAAATCTATATCCAAGTCTAGTTGCTGCCAGGGAAGATATCTATGGGCACATCAATACTTATAGGAATGACAATGCATTCCTCTTTTATAGGGACTGAATCATGGACACATACTGTACATATGTTGACTCATTCAAAGAATTCATCCAGGAGTAACGAGTGTCTTGCCTGCATCAGAAACCAGCAATTATGAGCTGAATTATTAGTTGTTATTACTTCCACCCTCTGCAAACTGAACAGTACTGATATTATGCTATGCATTTTATATTAAGCACTAAGATTAGAAGTACTCTAAGGTGACATTCCTTAACTATCAGAGTTAAATCTGTTGGCAGCACTGATCTCTTAATCTCTTAATTAATGCAGTAAAACACTTTTTAACAGCTGATTTTACAATAAGGGATGGGACAGAAATTACACAATATGGTTCCCAAGCTTGGAGAATTCCAATTTGATTGAGCAATTATATATTCCTTAGTTGCTACCTGGAAATAGTTTGGATAGGTAGTCATCCCAGGTCTTTATGGCTCAATCCTTGGGGAAAACTAATTGTTTGATGGAGATCTACATAACCCAGCATTTAATGAATTGCAATTTTTAAAATGGTTCTTGGAGGACATCAGTCTGAGGAAGACTGTGATAGTCAAAATATATGTTTAGGTAGCCCAGGTTCTGTTGTCTTCTTCTCTTATTTGTAGAACTTCATTCACTTATGGAACATTTCCTCCAAAGAAGATGACCATATTCAAAGGATGATCAGCTCTCCCACAATTTCTGGTAGACCAACAAGCACTTAGTGGAATGCAGGGATGTAATGTGGTATGCTGAACAGATTCTTCTGCTACCATTGCACCATCAGTATCCTGAATACTTTTATGTTTTAATTGTTTCTAAGTTTGGGGGGTTTACCCCGCTTTCCAATGCCTGTTGGAGTTGGGCAGCTATACCAAATTAGATAAATAAAATAAAATAGCATTTATTTTCAGAAAACAGGTGGCTTCTAGCATGACTGCAGGGAAAAACCTACAAATATGACAGGATCTGCAAACTATGTAAATATTGATGGGAAGGAAAGCTCCCAGGAAGACATGGAGAATTTTGAATATTTAGAATAATGAAAATTGAGACACAAAATGGCCTAGAGAAGAAACGCAAATGATGGGAAATTTGTCAATTTAGTGTAATTTACACAGAATGAAAAATATAAACAATATTCTTGATTCTCTTTGAGTTACTTCCTACCTTTCTTCCCAATTTGCTTTCTCATCTTGATATCTCAAACTCATACATTTACACCAAAGAATCCCCTCAGAGACGTAGGATTCCCAAGATGCATCGAATTCCTTTTTGTCATGGAGGAAAAATGGAACATAACAGTGAGACAGGAAGTTCACCCTGTACTCTACAAATAATTGTCGGGTTCCAAATTATGGGAAAGGTAGAACATTGCTACAGAAGAAAAAAATGTTTTTATAGAGAATTGAATTCTTAGTGCAAATGATGCGATTGGTTATCAGTTTGAGGAACTTGATGTTCAATTTTGATTTTGCCAGTTCCTAGAAAAGCCAGTCCTTTTCCAGGCATTTGGTCAGCACCATGATAAAATGTGTTTTTCCAGTTAAGCAATTTCAGTGGATACCTTTTATTATGAGTTTAATGATGCTGACATTTAAAATCATCTAGGACTAAAAAGCCTGCCAACCCTGCCAACAAAAGTACGTATAGTCAAGGCCATGGTTTTCCAGTTGCAATGTGTGGCTGTGAAAGTTGGACCATAAGAAAGGCTGAGCGCCAAAGAATTGAGGCCTTTGAACTATGGTGCTGGAGAAGACTCCTGCGAGTCCCCTGGACTGCAAGGCAATCAAACTGGTCAGTCCTAGAGGAGATCAACCCTGACTGCTCTTTAGAAGGCCAGATCCTGAAGTTGAAACTCAAATACTTTGGCCACCTAATGAGAAGGAAGGACTCACTGGAGAAGAGCCTAATGCTGGGAAAGATTGAGGGAAATAGAAGAAGGGGATGACAGAGAATGAGGTGGCTGGATGAAGCCGCTGAAGCAGTAGGCGTGAGGTTAAATGGACTCCAGAAGATGGTAGAGGACAGGGAGGCCTGGAGAAACATTGTCCATGGGGTCACGATGGGTCGGACACGACTTTGCAACTAACAACAACAAGGAATCTAAGAGTTGTCCACACATCTTCATGTTGCCAAGGTTGAAAAATACTGAGCAAGACTATAAAAGATGAAACAGAAAAGGCTCCAGTAGACCTTCTCTCTCTGGATTGAGGACCCCATGCTCTTGAGCTAAACATTTGGCTAACACTGAGTTGCAAAGCCAGGCGAGTCAATGAGGGAATGAATATTTGACTGAAAGTCAAAGAACATTCTAGTTCATTAAACCTTTGGAAACTGTGGAATGTTCTGGGTTCATAACTGAAAGATTGTAGCTGCTCTTCTAACTAAGAAAAGGATTCCCTGTGAGAAAGTCCTTGAGAGACAGGAACAGAAGCCGCAGAGACATGGCAGCTTAGCCCATAGAAGGAAAGAGCCAAATATATCAGAAGGGACCCTATCTAGTTTCTTGGTCTGTAAAGGTGAGGGGGAAAAGATGTACTTTCTGAATTGTAAGATTCTGTTATTGTAACTTTACAATACATGTAGCGTTAATACTCACGGTTGGGGCTTCTTATCCGGACTGCCTCAAAGGGCTGTCATCCATCTTGCAAATCGGAAAGTACACTTCTCCTTCTTCACTTTATAGTCCAATAAAATAGGGAGGGTTCCTTCTGACATGATTTTTCAAACCTCCATTCCTTCTGTGGGCTAACTTGTCTCTTATCTGACCGTTGCCTAGTCTGCAGCTCCTCCTGTAGGACTGGTATGGCTGTCCTGGAAGATTCATGTGATTTTCATTATCAAGGAACTCATGTTACACTAGCAGCTGTTTTGTATACTTAATTTCCAGTCTTATCAGTTAGGGACAGAAGGGCGAGGGCTGTAATATTTTAATAATGAAACTATCTTCTGGGAGAGCTATCCTCTATGACAGGGCTTTTCAACCTTTTCACCCAGTGTACCACTTTTAGGATATGGCAACATCCGAGTACCACCAGTCGCCTAGCAAGCTGTCAAAAACTTGATGACCAAAAAAAAAAAAAGGAAAAAAGTGATAGTAGAGGTAGTCCTCGACTTACAACAGTTTGCTTAGTGACTGTTCGAAGTTAAAATGGCACTGAAAAAAGTGCCCTCCCAAGCCACAGCTGAGCAAGACACCTGCCTGCCCACCCGGCGGCGCTCTTCTTCCTGTCCGAGGTTTTCATTGTTGTGAGCATTTCTGTTGAGGATTGGCAGCGAGGGTGGGGTGGGGGGGTGTTTGGTTTTATCCCCCCCCCCGTTTGCTGGGTGGTTGCAGCAGGTTTTGGTCACTTCACATGACCCTGGGACACTGTGACCATCATAAATATGAATCAGTTGCCACGCATCTGAATGTAAATCACAAGACCCTGGAGATGCTGCAACATTCCAGCTGATCGGTGCTTCTTCTGGGCTCAGCAGAAGCGCCAGGATCAGCGCCGAGCTCCGCCTGGAGCCTGGCACTGATCCTGGCACTTCCACTGAGCCCTGACAGTCCCGAAGAAGTGCTGATCCTGGCGCTTCCGCTCAGCCCTGACAGCCCTGCAGCTCCAGCCATCTCTCTCTCAGGCTTGTGCGGTGCTGCCACCGGTTCAGCTCATTCCCCTCCCCCGCTACCACTTTTCTAGGATAGTCGCGTACCACCTGCCAGGTGCCAATGTACCACAGGTGGTACCCGTACCACTGGTTGAAAAACCTTGCTCTATGAGAGATGCGAATAGTTTATTGCTTGTTGACTATTGTTTACTAATCATGTGCCTTTGTTTTCCAAAAAGCGAATGAAAGCTGTGCTAATTTGTGTATTGGGGGTTCTCAGTTTGCAATTTAGTCCTGAGAGCACGCCTCTTTGTGTGCTCTCAGGACTAAATAAACAGGTTGCAATTTCCCATCTTGTGTGATAATTGGCTACTTGGCACTAAGGAAAAAGAAATCCAGCATATGGTTAAATCAAGCCAAGGTTTGGCCAACATTGCTCCTCCTCCCATGCCCCAAGGACATTCTCACAGACCATTACATCCACTGAGTGGTGTACACATGTTATCCCTTCATAAAATCACCATCTTCTCCAGCTGAGTGGTGCAAAAATTAGATCTTTCAAGACACCAGATCACTGTCACTCGTGAACAGTTGATAAAAGCCAGTTTGAGAAATCTTATTGGGTGCTGGAAGAAGAGAGAGAAGGAAGGTGCTTAGCTATAAAGGGGGCTTATAAAACCATGTTGTTGTTAGTTGCGAAGTCGTGTCCGACCCATCGCGACCCCAGGGACCACGTTCCTCCAGGCCTTCCTGTCCTCTACCATCTTCTGGAGTCCATTTAAACTCACACCTACTGCTTCAGTGATTCCAGCCAGCCACCTCATTCTCTGTCGTCCCCCTCTTCTATTGCCCTCAATCTTTCCCAGCATTAGGCTCTTCTCCAGTGAGTCCTTCCTTCTCATTAGGTGGCCAAAGTCCTTGAGTTTCAACTTCAGGATCTGGCCTTCTAAAGAGCGGTCAGGGTTGATCTCCTCTAGGACTGACCTGCAGAATTGTGTAGCAGGTTACTTCCCCTCTGATTGGTTCCAGTGCCAATTATCCTAAGCCCAGTCATTTTGCACTAGAAATTTGCCTTCTTTCTTTTGAACGTACCTGATCTAGCTGAGGTTAATTGAAATCCCCCTTTTTTATTTACAAATGAAGAAATAAAATGGTGTTACAGCATGGATTATTTTAATACAAATATTGGACCATCAAGAATACAAAAGTCTTGGCTTCCAGTGGCATAACAATATCATAACACAGGAAAGGGCAGGAATATTGACAGTGGTAGGAGGTGGCAGAGATTATTTTCCATTGCATCCCACTACTAAATGAGATGGAGAATGATCTGGCCAATGCACCATAAGTGACAATAAGCATGCTGTAATCACAAAGCAGAGGGGAGGAAGGCAATTTTTTTTATAGCCATTGCACACAGCTCTGTTTCTGACATGGTAGCTAGGATAGCCATCCAAGTTTCTCCTAACCTAGACTTCTCCAATCTACTGCTCTTCACGTGTGGAATCCAGTGGCAACATTGGTCTCGATACATCTGTAGGGCGTTAGGTTCTTGGTGCTCTCTGAGCTTGGTTGTTTTCTTGCAGATGTTTCATTACACGAGCTAGGTAACTTCATCAGCACAGTACTGATGATGTTACCTAATTTGGGTAATGAAACATCTGCAAGAAAACAACCAAGCTCAGAGAGCGCCCAAGGATCCCTAATTTCAACCTTGAATTACAAATATTCTCCTTTATTGGCATTAGGCTCTACATTTAGAATTAGTATAAGAGCTGACCAAGAGGAGACAGAGAAGGAGCTGCATGTAATATCTCAAAACTATTCCTAACACTAAAAGATGTGAGAGAAAGCAGGGAAGAACCACTGCTTGGAAATGTATGTCACATGCATGTTCTACAGCTGGTTTCACACATTTCCTGGCCTGTTTGGTGAGGCCTAGACACCACTGATACATGTGCCTTCTCTTCCTTCCTTCTCCTCTGCCTCCTGATTGACAGATCCAGAAAGGCTGGTTTTCACACGGTTGGTAAGCTTTTTTTCAACTGGCTCCAAAAGATGCAAGAGGCATCCTCGTATCAGTTCTGGATATCTTCCCTACATCCAGAGTACCTCAAGGGGACCTCATAAAGTATTTCTGAAATTTGATTGTCAGCCACCCACACACTCTTGCTTAGGACTTTTTGCTAACTGTGTCTGTTGGCCTGTGATTCCCATCAGTCCTTAGGCAGGTTGGCTGTGGGACATCCTGGGTGGGAGCTGTAGGCTAATACATTTGAAAGGGAAATCCTGCTGTAGAGCATGTTTATGAAGTGACGGATGTGCAATTATCCCACCTGAGCAACATGATGGGGCAACTGTGCAAAATGTTGGCAGTGCCACTTGATCATCACCAGCCAAGATGGCTGAGGCTTTCTCAAAGTAGATTGTGAAATCTGCATCCTCCTAATTGTAGAGCTAGTAGATACCGCTGGGGGGAAAAAAGTATGCTGCCTAGGAGTTACTCCACACAACTAACATTGCATTGCCATGGCTGTCTTCTAGACCAGGGCTTTTCAACCTTTTCACCCATTTTACCACTTTTAGGATATGGCAACATCCAAGTACCACCAGTCGCCTAGCAAGGTGTCAAAAACTTGATGACCCAAAAATACCCCCGAAAAAAGTGATAAAGTACAGGTAGTCCTCGACTTACAACAGTTCGCTTAGTGACTGTTCGAAGTTACAATGGCACTGAAAAAAGTGCCCCCCAAGGCACAGCCGAGCAAGACACCTGCCTGCGGCATTCTTCCTCCTGTCCGAGGTTTTCATTGTTGTGAGCATTTCTATTGAGGATTGGCAGCGGGGGTGGAGTGGGGGGTGTTTGGTTTTTATTCCCTCCGTCTGCTGGGTGGTTGCAGCAGGTTTTGGTCACTTCACATGACCCTGGGACACTGTGACCGTCATAAATATGAATCAGTTGCCAAGCATCTGAATGTAAATCACAAGACCCTGGAGATGCTGCAACATTCCAGCTGATCGGCGCTTCTTCTGGGCTTAGCAGAAGCGCCAGGATCAGCGCCGAGCTCCAGCTGGATCCTGGCACTGATCCTGGTGCTTCCACTGAGCCCTGACAGTCCCAAAGAAGAGCCAATCCTGGCGCTTCCGCTGAGCCCTGACAGCCCTGCAGCTCCAGCCATCTCTCGCTCAGGCTTGTGCGGTGCTGCCACCGGTTCAGCTCATCCCTCCCCCGCTACCACTTTTCTAGGATGGTCGCGTACCACCTGCCAGGTGCCAATGTACCACAGGTGGTACCCGTACCACTGGTTGAAAAGCCCTGTTCTAGAGAGTTCTCATGTTGTAAGAGTCCTACACATTTTAATTGACACTCTTAGTGCCAGAGAAAACGTTCTAGTGTATAATAGTCCATTAATCATAGTAATAAATTTGGAAAAGCCTTTAATTTGTAGGTTCAGGTCCCCAGTTTTTAAGACTGGCTCTGCTCTGCTTCCATTCAATTGTGACAGGTATTTATTTCCCTAATATAAAGTTCTTGCCCAAACGTGGAAAGGAAACCAAGGCCGATTCAACCTGTCTCTGGGACACAGGGTCAAGTCCAACCTGCCTTCCTTAACATTTTGGAATACAAGGGTTTATCGGAGGCTGATTGTCTCTCTCCTGCTGTCCCATTGGCTGCAAAGCCTCAGGTATGGGGCCATAACTGCCGTCCTCTGTCCCCCGTGGGCCAGATGCAATGGATTCCCCATCGTAGAGTGGTTCTGAAGCATGAGAACCTGCAGCACCACCATATGAAACTCCATATGGTACACTGGGCCTAGATTTAGGGGGTGCCTTTGATGCTGGGACATAGTTTCCTCCCCATTCCTTAGGGGATGGGATGTAGGGGATACCAGGTTCCTTCCATACTGGCCGTGGACGGCCATCAGGAGTGTTGTCTCTTATGGTAAAGCCAGAAGGTGGCCTTTCAGGAGTGCCACCTTCATGTTGTCCAGCACCCCAAGGATCATATGGTCTTGGTTTGCCATCCTGAGCAGGATCTCCTCCAAAGGCAGGTTCCATTGGGCGGCCAGACTGCCAAGGTCTACTTGGCCTGCCAAATTGAAAGGGGTTGTCTTCTTGGGAATGGGGTGCAAAAGAACCTCCTTCATAATTTTCAGGTGCGGAAGGCCTGCCACCCATTATCCGGGAGTTTCCCCCTTCAATGCTGTTGCCTCCCAGTCCAGGTGGTGAGACATCTGGTTTGAGGATCCCACTTGGGAAAGAGCATCTCTCCACCCCTGGGGGCAGTGGCTGAAGGTCTTCCCCAAGGAATGTGTCAATACATCTGGAGGCTATGCCTAGAAAGAGACACAAAAAAGACAAAGTTGCCACTGAGTCCTTAGTTGAGGTTCACCATGGTATTCCCAACTCCAGCAAGTGCCACTAGAAGGCTCAGAAGACCTTTATTAATATTATTAATATTAATATTGGCTACAGTAAGAATCTTTCAAGCCTAACTGTGCTATCTTCCATCCACCTACTCAACCTTATTATATGAATTAGGGAGATGTTTGCCTGAGTTGCTTGACCGTACAGTACTTTCTTCTGGTTTTGGACTTAAATTTTTCCCCTTGTTGCTTTGATCATGAATCTGGCCTATCTCTGCCAAGGTCATCTTCCTTATTCTCTACATCTTCTCCATGTTTACTCACAAGAATTGGGAGGCAGGATGAGCTGAGAGAACATGACTGATCCAAGTCCCACAGGGTGTTTCTAGAACTTAGATCTTCTAGTCCTAGTTCAGAGGTCTCCAAACTTCTGAGGGTCACATTGGACATTTTGCAAACATTTGAGGGCTAAAGAAAAAACAATCCAAGGGAAAACAATCTGGGGAGCACAGCACATGAGAGGAGCTGGTGGGCTAGATGGAATCTTCCAGAAGGCTGGATTTAGCCCTCAGGCTGTAGTTTGGAATCCAATCCTTTCACCACAGCGCCATATGGGCTCTCATTGACACTAGATATAATGCATCTCTCATAACATAAATAGTGCCATCAAGGCACCCCCATATTTTTGTTTGTTTGCTGCTGACTGAAACCCAGAGATTGGCAAAAGTCCACCTGTCCTTTTGCCAAAAGATAGGTGTGGAACAGCTGCAGCAAGGGCTCCCATCTTCCCAGTGTCACAACTGCTAATAAGCGAGATACCTCAATCTGCCCTCCTGCCTCAGGCATGTCCCCAAAGTTCCATTGATTACATTTCTCCTTATCAAGCTCCTGAAAATGTTTGGAACAGGACCCAGGAATGCCAACTCCCTACGTCATCTGCAAAAGTCGAAGCAAAAGTAGGGTTCCACCTAGAATCTACAACCCGAAGGAACAGTGCAAACAAGAGGCAGCTGTGGTGGATTGTGTCTATGGAGGGAGAGGTGGTGTGATAGACTAAAATGGAGCAGTAACTTCCTAAGGAGGTGGGAGCACATTCCAAAAGGGAGGGTGAGACAAGAAGCAGAGCTGGATTGGAGACAGATGGAGAAATTTAGGACAGCCATTCCCTAGAAACTTGCAAGATATAATCTTAGGTTTAGAGTAGTAGAGCTTTTAGTATAAAGTACTGTAGCTATAATATAGCTTCTGGCAAGATTCTGTCTATATTAACAGAATAACAGAGTTGGAAGGGACCTTGGAGGTCTTCTAGTCCAACCCCCTGCTCAAGCAGGAAACCCTATACCATTTCAGACAAATAGTTGTCCAATCTCCTCTTAAAAACTCCCAGTTTGGAGCATTCACAGCTTCTGGAGACAAGTTGTTCCGCTAGTTAATTTTTCTAGCAGTCAGGAAATTTCTCCTTAGTTCTAGGTTGCTTCTCTCTTTGATTAGTTTCCATCCATTGCTTCTTGTCCTGCCTTCAGGCGCTTTGGAGAATAGCTTGACTACCTCTTCTTTGTGGCAACCTCATAGATATTGGAAGATTGCTATCATGACATTCTTAGTTCTTCTTTTCATTAAACTAGACATACCCAATTCCAGCAACCGTTCCTTATATGTTTTAGCCTCCAGTCCCCTAATCATCTTTGTTGCTCTTCTCTGCACTCCTTCTAGAGTCTCAACATCTTTTTTACATTGTGACAACCAAAACTGGATGCAGTATTACAAGTGTAGTTCTTACCAAGGCATTATAGAGTGGTATTAACACTTCACTCATATTTAAGTGATTGTCCACTAGGACTCCAAGATTCCTCTCACAGTTACTATTGTTGAGCCAGCTACCACCTATACTATACCTGTGCATTTGGTTTTTCTTGCCTAAATTTCTAGAATTTTTTTCATCATTGAATTTCATTTTGTTAGATAACATCCAGTGTTCAAGTCTGTCCAGATCCTTCTGTATCTTAAGCCTAACTTCTGGAGTGATGGCTATTCCTGCCAGCTTGGTGTCATCTGCAAATTTGATGAGTTCCCCATCTATCCCCTCATCCAAATCATTGATGAAGATGTTGAAGAGAACTGGGCTTAAAACAGATACTTGGGGCACCACACTGTATACTTCCCTCATTCATTAATTCATTCATATCCCATCTTCATTGTTTTTACAAATAAGGTGGTGAACATATCCAACACACCTTCTTTCTATTTTCCACACAACAATAACCCTGTGAAGTGAGTTGGGCTGAAAGAGAGTGACTGGCCCAAAGTCACCCAGCTAACTTTCATGGCTAAGATGGGACAAACTCAGGATCTCCCACTTTTTAGCCTACTGCCTTAACTGTATGGTGTGAACAATAAAGAACATTGGGCTGGATTGTACTATGTCATTCTTGGGCTGTGCCTGACAATAGATGGCTTCTCTGGCAATTTATGACTTGATACAGCTCTCAGGTTTCTAGGTCTCTCCACCCATTCCCATTCTCTGTTCTAGGACATAAACTAATTATTATTTGTTATGAGGCTATGACATATTCTGAACTAATCAGTAAACAACTGGTAAAATGGTATGAACCTTGGTATAAATAATGTATATATGTCATATGTTCCAAGTTTTGATCCTTTGGCTTCTCCTCTCCCTCCTAGGCCATTTCACAATTTACTGCTCAATCAACCTACTTCATTCTTAAAGGCCATTCTTTGCAATAAATCTGTCCCATCCAAATGTTTGAATGAATTTTCATTCAATTGTCTTCTGCTGAATTAATCATGTTCGTATTCAGACCCTTCTTTTCTGAATGAGAAATCTTTAGAAATTCTTCAGTTATAGCTTAAGTGAACCTAGTCACATCTTCTTCCTCCTACTACTCTATCATCATCATCATCCTAAATCTTTAACCACTTCTCTGCAATGGTTCTCTGGTCTGTAAACCATGATTAAGTAAACCATGGTTTAGTGCAATATGTCATATAAGTTATTAGTGTTAGAACTTAAGAAGTTGCTATGTACAAAATTGACCCATTTGCTCTGTCCTACCCAATATTGTCATGCAATTCTCTAGAATTTCAGCCAGATTTTTTTCCAGCTGGTTGGTACTTGGTCATACTGGGATTTCAACCTAGTACCCTCTAAGGCAGGCATGTCAAACTCGCGACGTCATGAGACGTCGCGCGACGTATCGGAGCTTTTTCTCCATTGCTGGCAATGGGGTGGGCGCGGTTTTGGGATGACGCGTCCGGCCCGTGGGCCAGCAGTTTGACACCCCTGCTCTAAGGCCAAAACATCGGTACAATGAGCTTTCAAAGTGACTTAATAATGCAGTACTAACTTCTGATTAAAGATGGTTAGGAAGCAATTTATATATATTTTTTTCAATCTTATCTAATTCTCTATTTTTTTTCAGTAGCATATACTACTATCTAATAGCTTGGCCATCGTTGAATGTAACACAACATACCTTTGGTTTCTGTTAATTCTATTTTACAGAAGGGAAAAATACAATTTGAAAAAAAACACCATTGATGCAATGCAGATTCAAATTTTGAATCCATTTTAGTCTGGGCATCCTTTGCCTGAAGTTGATGGAACCAGCCAAATTTCTCAGGGTCTACTACTTCCTGCCTCCTTTCTTAGGCCAAAAAGGAGGCACAAAATAGAGCTTATGCATTATTTGCAAAGAGTTGTGATATGTAGCTTAGATGTCACTTAAACTTTCAGTCCTAAAGAGCAAATTCAGAATTATGGGGTCACCACGCAGTTGTTACAAAGTGTTGCCACCTCTGGGGGGTAAACATCTGGATGTCCATTGGTGGTCATCTAAATGTCTGCCTCCTGTATATCTGGTAATATTATGCTAGCAGAAATGGCAAAAAAAAAAATCTTGGCACCTTAAAGACAAACTCACTTAAATATTGGGAGTCCATTTCATCATTTGGCAAAGGCCTAACTAAAAGAGATGGGGGGGGGTCAAAGGAGTCATTAACAGTAACATGAGTGGTGCAGATTTAACAAATGATCTGATAAATATCCATTCCTGAAGAGTGAATCCTTCTGTCCCATCATCCCCAACATACCTTGCAAATGGAAACTCAGGATTAAAGCAAAGGGCAGCAGCAGCAGCATGCCAGGATGGGACTTGCGATTCATCCTGGAGGGCCCCAAAGATCAACACATCTGCTTCCCGCGCGGCTCCCTACTTTAGGACAAAAGAAGGCTGTGTCACCTCCTCTGCACTTGAGGATTTATATCTCTGGAACTTTGCCCTGCCCTGCCCCAAGGATAAG
>NW_015388566.1:0-1184 GCF_001527695.2 Protobothrops mucrosquamatus
TTGCTGCCAAGGAATTCATTTGCCTTTGTGCCGAGCAGTTTTTCAGGCCTCGGCTGCCTGGTTGGGGGGTGTGGGTCGGACGGGGGACAGAACATCTTGTCTGTCACCCCAAACAGAACCATCGTTAACCCACGATGGACCAACAGCAGCAGCAGCAGATTCAACAGCTGATGGATGCTAATCAGCTGTTGCAACAGCACGTAGGACATTTAACGGCTCAACTTGCTTTGGCTAATGCTCCTGCTGCCAGACAGTTTTTCTGGGCAGACGGAGCAGTTCCCGGCCTTCCTGGGACAATGCCAACTATTTATGGCAATGAGGCCGGAGGATTTTCCGGATGATCGGGCTCGGGTGGCGTTTGTGATCAGCTACCTTTCTGGCTCTGCCGCCCGATGGGCCACGCCCTTGCTGTTGCAAAATAGTCCATTGCTCCTCAATTACCAGGGCTTCCTGCAACACCTGCGCGTGATGTATGAAGACCCCCTTCGCGTGCAGACGGCAGCAAGGCGCATTAAGGACCTCCGCCAAGGGAAGCGCGCCTTGCAGGACTATATTGCGGAGTTCCGCCTTCTCAGCCAGGACTCAGCCTGGAATGAGGCGTCGTTAATGGATGCCTTCCAGGACGGCCTCTCCGATGACCTGCAGGATGAGTTGGTTCGACTGGAGGTGCCCCCGACCCTTGACGCTTTGGTGCTCCAGTGCCTGCGTATCGACGCCCGCCTTCAACGGCGACGGCCTCGTCGATCCCTGCCGGAACCACTGCCAGCGGCAGCACCCCGCGTTGCGCACCAACAGGACCCCAGACCGCCCCACGCTTTGTGGCAACGGGTGAGGAGCCCATGGAGCTCAGAGCCGCGCGACCTCGTCTGACAGCCCAGGAGCGGATGCAGCGCCGCCAAGGGGGATTGTGCCTCTATTGCAGTGAGGCTGGACATTTTGCCGCCTCATGTCCCAGGAAGCAGAGTGGGGCGCTCAAGCCTGTTCCGGAGTCTCGGCGTGATCAGCCGGGAAACGGGCCAGGCCTGGCCTAGGGGAAACCCTGGGTCAGGCACGTGCACATGCTCCACCGGAGTCGGCGGCTGTGGACTATGAGCCCCCTCGGCACCTGATTCTGGACACCCGGGTGTTGTTGGCCAACCGGTCGGAGGGGCTCCAGGCACATGCACTGGTTGACTCGGGGGCCA
>NW_015388566.1:4120-6871 GCF_001527695.2 Protobothrops mucrosquamatus
AGGGCCCTGCGGTGGGGGATAGTGTTGTGGCTCCGTCCGGTGGGTCCCTCTCATCAGAGGAGGAAGGCTCTGAACATGACGGAGAGGAGATGGCTAGGCCTCTCTCTCCCGGCCCTTCCCTTCTGGTGCAGCCTTCGGTGCCTTCCGACAGCGAGGAGTTTGGCCAGGAGCCCGGTGTTTCTGGGATTGGCCAGGAGCCCGGTGCTTCTGGGATTGGCCAGGAGCCAGGTGCTTCTGGGATCAGCCAGGAGCCAGGTGTATCGGACTCTGACGAGGATACGTCTTGGCTGGATCCACGCCAGCGTCGGAAAGAGAAGCGTGCGCAGCAGCGGACACGTCGGGCCAGATAATTCAGCTGAGTCACCGGGCCACACCCCACTGGCTATATAAGCAAGGGGTGTGGCATGTGAAGTTTTGTGACAGACAATTTTTGATGGATATTCGGTCGCACGCTCTCTGGCAAGTCATTGTGGAATTATCTTTGTTTGCTGTGTCTTATCAGTAAAGGCTTGGCAGGCAGCTACGCAGTTGCTGCCAAGGAATTCATTTGCCTTTGTGCCGAGCAGTTTTTCAGGCCTCGGCTGCCTGGTTGGGGGGTGTGGGTCAGACGGGGGACAGAACACATTGCTCCTAATTATAACTGAAATTTATATTATTACTTTCTGATGTGTAACAATTACATTGCTTCCATTGGTAGACACATTGTGAATAGTACTAAGAATTAGTACTATCATGAATATTATGAATTCTGTTGCCAGCCCCAGAGCTATTTATTGGTATGATCATGTTACAGCTGTTACAACAGGCTTCATGAAAGTTCCATTGTAAAAATTTGAATCACAGCTAGAAGTCTATCATTTTTTTTAAAAAGAAATCACTGTAATGCAGATCCAGGATGGAAACTTCAAGTGACACTTAGAAAACAGCAGAACAGTAAGTATACATTATAAATAAACATAAACCTAAGCAAAACCCAGTAAAATACCTCAAGTAAAAATAGCAAAGGGTATGAATTTACTTTTCTAATTTGCGTCAGCAAGATTATGACATCTCTTAAACTTCAGCGCTTGCAATCTTATTCACCCAAAGGATTGATCCTTTTCAATATATCACATTACTGATTTTTTATCGCATTCTCTAGTACCAACATAGCAATAAATCATTCTTTCTGTCAAATTATTAGATCTTAGGCATTTACTTCTTCTCTGACACACAATATTGTTCTCTAATTGGATCCTCAAGGCCAGTCATTGATATCTGGCATGATTTTACAAAGCTTCCACTCTTTGGAGACCTCCCCTTCCCCATCATGTTTACATAATTTGATTTTTTTTTATAGCTGGCCAAAGTTTAGTAGACAAAGAATTTGATTTGCTATTCTTTCTCTCTCTTTCTCTCTTCACTGAATTGTTTAAAAAAGATATCTAGACTTCATCCAGTTTTTCCTTAAATGACAGATGCAGAATCTGAAGTTCTAGAGTAGGCACTGGACATCTTTAAAAAATACTATTATTTTATGATTTTTAGTGTGAAATATTTGGGAAGCAATCATATTAACTGCATTTATCTGCAGATGAACTTTTACTTTAAATTAAAAGTAGGGATCCTTTTCCCTATGCTTATGGCCCTACTAACATTTCAGAAAGGCCACATTTCATGGAAAGGCCAAATGTAGCCCTTCCTCCTTCCAAAGCAGTTGAAAATCCTTGCCTTAAATCACTGAAAAGTTCCTTATGCTTTGCTTTCTTCGTCTTTTCTATTCCCATTGGCACAATCCACTACAATCTACCTATTTGGATGCATATGTGTTTCAGAATGATCACCTTCTCTATAAAATATTTTCTTGTTCTCTTTGACTTAATTAACAATTACTGTAAGAAAATCTTATTTATCTAAACCATTGTTCCTACCATTATAAAGGCTATTAATACCACAAAAGAAATAGCTTGGTCATTGGAGATTTTACATTATTTTTTTTTACTCTTTATATATTAATGGGCTTAACTTTCCTTCTCTCTTTTGTGTCTCTAATGATGTATAAAATCCTATGATATTATTTCCCAGCCTTACTAGAAAAGTCTCTCTTTGATCTCTCTTTTGCTCCTAATGCCTCTTCCTACGTCTTTCCTGATCTTGGAATGTTACCTATTAGTAACAAAATGCTGCTGATACAATGGGATGCTATTATTATCTTTTGAATATGTTATTCCAACTTTGATGATATTCTCAAGATAAGATGATATACAGAGAGAACATTCTCTGCCTCCTTTTCCCTCTTTAGCCAATGCTCAAGTGACTGGGCATTGACTGGGCATTGATATGGCTGGGACTTTGTGTCCAAAGACCAAAGCATAATAAAACCAAGCTTAAAAAAACAGAAGAGAAAGTCAAAACACACCCCAAATACATTTCAATCTGGATTTTTATTTCTTTTTGTAATCAGCTATAATCAATAGATTTTTACTCTAAATGTGTGTTTGTGTGAGTATACACATGCATACACATATACATATGATTTTATTAGCTTTCAGGTTTCATAGACTTACACTGTGCCATTACAATAGCTTTACAAAACCAGATATCAGGTCCCTCTAAAGCTCCATTTCCTCCCCATAATTCATGACGGCATGGAGATCTATTATCCTGAACAAGCTTTTTGGGACCATGTTAATCTTGGTTAAGACCTTGAGATAGATAGATAGATAGATAGATAGATAGATAGATAGATAGATAGATAGATAGATAGATAGA
>NW_015388566.1:7493-12186 GCF_001527695.2 Protobothrops mucrosquamatus
ATTATGAGAACATTTTTGTTTCCAGAGTAGCCATCACAAAGTCTATTCTGATTGAACAAGTGACACAACAACCTTTACATTGATCCAACACATGATCTTCCAAAGAGCAGATGCTCTTCACAAGAGGGAGTCTTGATTTTGTGATAGAATTTAATGCTAAATATCCAGTTATGAGCAACTTAGAATGTCATGCCTCTCTATTGACTAAATACCTGTTTTAATTTCTATATATGGTCCCACACAATTAGTTGAGCATATGCTAAATGTAGATCATATTTGGGCAGACTGGTGCTTGCAAGGTGATGGAATTGCATGTGACTGTTTTCATGAACAGATCACTCTCTAGTTGGCTTTAGATTAGCAGTTCATATAAATACTTGTCCAGATATCTGTTGAGGAGCCTATAGAGAAAAATATACAAGGAAGTTTTGGAGATACTGAATATGTTTTTCCTGAGGAAAGAAAGTCTACGGAGAAAGAGTAATATCTGAACAGATATCATGTAGAAAAAAGACAGAATTATTCAGAGTTTTTCAAAAAGACAGGGAATGAAACAAGCAGGATTAAAATGTTCACGAAGTGTCCAAGAATTGCCTTATGACAAAGTAGAATCAGGATTGAATAAGGAACCTGAGATGCTGTAAATGAGAAGAACAGTTAAGATAACTTTTCTGGTGATTATGTTGATTACATCTTTGAGCATTGAAAGAATTCAGATCAATGCAGAGACAAAGAACCCAAAGAAAATTCTCTCAAATATATATGAAAAAGGATCCATAGTCTCCAAAGTGCATTTTTTTTAGAAAGCACTCAAGTAATATCTGAAGGATGGAGAAAATCTAAAATTACATATAAAGGATACCATGTCAACTTTAGAGGCAAAACATATTTAGACAGAAAGAAATGCAGGTTGTCTTTGTTGTAAAATAATTGCCTAGAAGTTATCCAAATCAGGGATAAGCAATAAAAATGAAAAAGGAAGCAGATATACATTTTATAATGAATAAATAGTTTTGGTGAAAATGAAGCTTGCTTTGAAAGTGGATAAAGAAAACTAAACAAGACAACCTCCAGCAGAGTTTAAAAGAAGTGATGAAATTATTTGAGATGAAGCTGAAATGAGTGGATGCTGGAAGGAAATACTTTAGGATTGAATAAATAATATTAATAGTATTGTCCAAAAAAGAATAATAAAAAGGCATAAATGTTAAGAGAATGTTGAAAACAGTTAGATCTGCAGAAATAGATGATATAATTGGAGAAATATTTAAACACAAATGTGGTTTGTCGTAGTATGGCACAGTGGGAAGACTATCTGTGCCTGTTGATCAGAAAAATGTTGCTAATATTCTTTTGCATAAAGGGAAGTTAGCAAGAGTAAATATATAAACTACAGGGAATTAATTTGTTAAGTATGCAAAATAAGAGGTTTGTGGAATTCTATGATAATGAGCAATGAGCAAATTTAGGAAATTATGCCGGAAAGGAAGTGTACAGACCAAACCTTTGCTCTTGAATAAATAAATAGGAAATGTACAAAGGCTTCAGTTACCTGAAAATTTTGTATTACTAGAGAGTTGGTTACTAAATGTGATAAACGTTATATATAATGGAAATAATATATTAATGTAAATGAATGAAATATTTTGTTCAGCACTGATAACAGAGGAAGATGAAATGTATTATCTATTCTTGGTTGTTTATGGATCGATAAATATAGAAAAATGCTTTTATGATATTTCAAATGTAGTGTTTGGGGAGAGAAATTTCATGCACTTTTCTATGCAAGTGATACCATTTTGCTGGCTAAAAACCCAACATGATTTGCAGTATATATTAGATGGAGTATATGATGTAATAGAAATATGGACTTGAAACGATGCAATTAAGTTTAAAATATTTGTACTTGACAGAAAAATTGAGTGGCAACTTATATTTACATGGCAAAAATTGTGATCCTTGGTAGAATATGTATTAAAGATGGGAAAATGGGTTTAAAAATTTTAAGATGTGCAAATTTTGTTAGAAAATCTGTATGTTGTTTGTGGTCTGTGGCAAGAAATGAATGTGTACCAAAAGAAGCAAAAATGACTTTGTGTAAGAATGTGCTTCTGCCCATTTTACTACATGGAAGTGAGAGAAAGCAGAATGTAATGGAAATGTGTTATTTAAACCAAAAAGAGATTGGATCAGTAATGACTGTGTGTATAAGGAATAAAAACTGAATACAGAGGTAAGTAACCAATGTAGAAGAGTTATGTTGAAGCGGTTTGTCAGAATGAATGAATTAGGATTGAATCACAAGACAAATATAGGGAAGCAGAGCAAGTGGATTGAGAATAAAGGAAAAACTAAAGATTTTATTTTCTTTCTTTGGTTTACTACAGAGGTATCAAACTGCTGGCCCACAGGCTGGATGCGTCACACCGAAGCCCCACCTACCCCAGCTCCAGCAAGGGGAAAAAAGTCACAATACGTCGTGACACGTCATGTGATGCAGTGAGTTTCACACCCCTGGTTTACTATTTCTTACTGCTTTCCTGCACTTTGCATAAGGGAATAATATCAATGGGGCTAGTATGATGGGTACGTCTTTAGGCATGCAGATAAATACCTGCAGTTCTGCTAAAATAAAATAGCTATGTTAAATGGTATGCTGCTATGATGACATCAGAATACTTCATTTTGTAATGAATTAAAAAAAGAACTACAGTAGAGTAGAGTCTAGTAGAGTAGAGTAGAATAGAGTAGAATAGAATAGAATAGAATAGAATAGAATAGAATAGAATAGAATAGAATAGAATAGAATAGAATAGAGAAGGGACCTTGGAAGTCTTCTAGTCCAGCCCCCTGCTCAAGCAGGAGAACCTATACCATGTCAGACAAGTGACTGTCTAGCCTCTTCTTAAAAATCTCCAGTGATGGAGTGCCCATGATTTCAGGACGCAAATTGTTCCACTGATTAATTGTCCTTGCTGTCAGGAAGTTTCTCCTTAATTCCAGGTTGCTTCTCTCTTTGATCAGTTTCCAACCATTGTTTCTTGTCCTTCCCTCTGGTGCTTTGGTGCCCCTCTTCTTGGTGGCAGCCCCTCAGATACTGGAACACTGCTATCATGTCTCCCCTGTTTCTTCTTTTCTTTAGACTAGCCAAACCAAAGTCCTGCAGCCATTCTTCGTATGTTTTAATCTCCAGGCCTTTAATCATCTTAGTTGCTCTTCTCTGATTTTTTTCCAAACTCTCAACATCTTTTTTGTGATATGGTGACCAAAATTGGCTGCAGTATTCCACGTGTGGTCTTACTAGGGTTTTATAAAGCGGTACTAATACTTTGCATGATCTGGATTCTATGCCTCTGTTTATAGAACTCAGCACTGTATTAGCTTTTTTGGTTGCTGCTACATACTGCTGACTCACAGTCAAGTGATCATCCACTAGGACTCCAAGGTCCCTCTCACAGTTACTGTTTTTAAGCCAGGTATTGCCCAATCTGTATTTGTACCTTTCATTTTTCCTGCCTAAATGTAAGACTTTGCTTTTCTCCACACTGAAACTCATTTTGTTGGATAGGGCCCATTGTTCAAGTTTGTCAAGATCTTTTTGGATCCTGAGTTTGTCTTCTGGGGTGTTGGCTACTCCTGCCAGTTTGGTGCCATCTGCAAATTTGATGAGTTCCCCTTCAATTCCCTTATTTAAGTCACTGATGAGGATATTGAAGAGCACTGGGCCTAAGACGGAGCCTTGTGATACCCCACTGCTTACTTCTCTCCATGTGGATGTAGTACCATTGAGGACTACTTGTTGAGTATGGTTTGCCAGCCAGCTACAGATCCGTCTGGTGGTGATGTTGTCTATTCTATCTTTTTCTAGCTTACCAAGGAGTAGGTTGTGGTCTACTTTGTCAAATGCCTTACTGAAATCTAAGTATACTACATCCACTGTGTCTCGCTGGTCTACTAGTTTAGTCACTTTATCAAAGAATGAGATAAGATTGGTTTGGCATGATCTGTTTTTAACAAACCCATGCTTCCTACTAGTTATGACTTTGTTTGCTTCTAGTTGTTTGCAGATTAGTATCTATGTGGGGGTGCCCAAGAGGTGCCAAGCAGGGGGTTGGTGTGGGTCAAGTAAGGCGCTTGGGAGAATGCAAAGGTGTTGCACAAGACAGGGAAGGCACAGGGGAGTGTGCAGGTGAAGTGGCTTTGGCCAGGTAGGGTACAAGATGGTCCCTCCCCTTCCCTTCCTTTTCCAGCAGGCAGATAACTGTTGCTGCTGGGTGAGGGAGGGAGGGAGGAATTGTGAGATTGGCTGTGAAGATTGTCATGAAACATTGAAAATGAAGATCACATGTCTGCAGCATCAGCCTAGCAGTGCAGCAGCCACTAATAGCACTGAAGCAGTCACAGTTTCCCCAAATTTCATTCTTCAGGAATGAAAGGTTCCAGAGATTGTAAGTTAACCAATTTGAAGTACCATGGTTCAAAAATGTTGTCCTGTGATATATCATTTCACCCAGTTAAAGGTCATGACCATTTAATAGTAGGTAGATAAAAGATAAAAAGATAAAAGTCCAACCTCTCAAAAGCTGTACTCCAAAGCTACTGGAAACATCACTTGCATCACTTGCCAATATTTGTGTGATATAGGTCAAGGATTTTGATCAAGGGTATCCCTAGTGTATGATCAAAATGGTAG
>NW_015388566.1:12199-17109 GCF_001527695.2 Protobothrops mucrosquamatus
TATGTGTGTGTGTTTGAGAGAGCGAGAGAGCAAGAGAGAGTGCAAGAGAAACAGAAAGAAAGCTTAAAAATGTTTAGCTATTTTGAACAGAATCCCAGGCATGAAAGGCGAAATAAGAGCAACTAATTCCTTCACTGAATGCCACGTGGAATGGAATTTATTATAATTCACAATACTTTTTTTAAAAACAAGAAAGGAAAATACCATTTTCCAAATTATCAGTGTAATGTTATCCACAGGTGCTGGCTGCAGCCTCTATCTGCAAATATCCAGGCTTTTAAAAGCATAGGAATTCCATGCATTCTGGGATCCTACATTACATATTCGGGTCAGGACCATAAGTAAGGCATCACAACCCCATTCTATATGCAGCTTCAGTTCACACTATGAGATGAAGACTAAAGACACCATTGTAGAGTGTAGCAAATCAATGTCTGAAGAGTTAAAGTATGTAAGAGTTTATCTGTGTTTTTTAAAAAAATACTGATATATACAGAACAGGTAGATTAAAAAGAGAAAGGTGGAAAAAAGAATGTTCTACATATTTTATCACTAGCTGTACCCAGCCACGCGTTGCTGTGGCTCAGTCTGGTTAAATGGAAAAGAAAGAAAAGAGAAAGCGCACGTTTGTGTTGCTTTTACGTCCAACAGATGGCGCTGTTTTTCAAAAACAGCATGTTTTTACCTGTCACAGGTGTGACATCTATATAATATAGGTATATAAAAACACGCGCATATTCGAATGCAATGTTGTGTCAAAATTTCAAAGCAATCGGTGAAGAACTTTCGGAGATTTAAGATTTTGAACAAACGAACATTTACATTTTTATTTATATAGATAAAGCAGTAGCAGCAACATCAGTGGGAAACCTGTGGTTCTTCTGGGGTTTGATACCTTTTTTGTTCTAGTGAGGCAAAGGAATGTTCCTGAACTCATGATACAGTAGATCAGGGGTGTCAAACTGCCGGCCTATGGGTCAGTTGCATCATATGGAGGCCGCGCCCTCCCCAGTTCTCGCAATGCTATTTTCTAAAGCGCCTGAAGGCAGGACAAGAAGCAACGGATGGAAACTAATCAAGGAGAGAAGCAACCTAGAACTGAGGAGAAACTTCCTGACAGTTAGAACAATTAACCAGTGGAACAATCTGCCTCCAGAAGCAGTGAATACTCCAACACTGGAAGTTTTTAAGAAGAAACTGGACAGCCATTTGTCCGAAATGGTATAAGGTTTCCTGCCTGAGCAGGGGGTTGGATTAGATGACCTCCAAGGTCCATTCCAACTTTATTATTATTATTATTATTATTATTATTATTATTATTATTATTATTATTATTATTATTATTATTATTATTATTATTATTATTATTAATAATAATGCAAAAAAAGTAGCAACACGTAACGTGACATGGCAAGTTTGACACCTGTGCAATAGATAATTAAAAAATACAATGGATTCAGCACGCGGAGATTGGAAGAGCAGTCAGTCACAGAAAATCACAGGCTTTTCCAGAAATAAAAGATTTCCAATACAATAAAGACAACAACCTTATTCTTCTCTGATTTTATCAGAAAGGATTACAACATTCATACCACCAAATGACATTTCTGTTTCTTCTATGTCTCTGACTTCAACTGGGCCAGGTGGGAACTGGATCACAGGCATGGTATCTTATTAAGTCTTCTCCAGTGGATATCACGGAGAACCTTTGGCACATCAAAGACTGTGATGACAAGGGTCTTTATAATTCATCCAGATGACTAGCTTCTGGATGGCAGCCAATGTGAGAATGGCAGGGAGGGTCAACACGAGTCTGGGCAGTTTCTCCAGCTTCTGCAGGTATGGAAAGTGAAGCTTAGAGCCAATTATCTTCCCCTACCAGTGCAGTATTTATTTGGAGAAGCAAGCCAGTCACTTTCTCAACAGGCAAACTTTCCTGGTAGTCCAAAGAATAAAATGCCTAAGCTTATGCTATTAGATTCCCCAGGTTGAGGCTGTAAGTACTTTATAGGTGATTAGCATTGCTTGCAGTTTCCTGGTTTGTTTTTGTGCCTTGCAGAAGCCTGTAACCATGGGGGTATAAGAAGAGCTGTTAAACAGAAGGGAAACAAGGCAGAAATTGGCCAATTAGCTAACCCGCTAAACTGACATGCAGTCTCCTTTGCTGTCTTGGGGACCTACTCATTCAACTGATTAGGAAAACAGAAGTCAGGATCTTACCTTGTAACTACATAGGAGGATTGTGATAGCAATAATGTCAATAAAGTAGAATACAAAATGTCTCAGTTCAGAAAGGCGTGCTGTACTATGAGCTCAGCACAGAGCTCTTCAGGTGCAAGTTCAGCTACAACCATAAATTCTCCTGTCGTAGTAAAATATAAATTTGGCTTATTTCTGTTTTCTCACGCAACCAAGCTAGAAGTGATACCCAAACAAGGGTTATGCTTTACAAATAACTTCTTCACTGGTCAACTAATTTCAATCAAGGATATTTTTTCATTTTTTTATCCCTCCCTCTCAGATCTACTGAGTCACTGTAATGAATACTTTAAAAATATTTTCATACTAGTCCTTTTCATATGAAACCTTATAGATCTCTTTCAACACAGTTGCTAATAGAGAGTGATCGAGACACTTCAGCTGCCTCATTTTTAGTTTAACTACAGGTAGTCCTTGGCTTACCACCACAATGCAGCCCCAAATTTCTATTGTTAAGTGAGACATATGTTAAGTGAGATTTGCCCCATTTTACAGCTTTTTTTGCCATAGTTGTTAAGTGAATCACTGCAGTTGATAAGTTGGTAATCTGGTTGTTAAATGAATCTGGCTTCCCCATTGACTTTGCTTGTCAGAAGGTCGCAAAAGGTGATCACATGACCTTGTGGCACAACAATGGTCATAAGTATGAACCAGTTGCCAAGCATCTGAATTTTGATCACATGATCATGGGGATGCTACAAAGGTTGCAAGTAGGAAAAATGGTCATAAGTCACTTTTTCCAGTGCCATTGTAAGTCTGAATAGTCACTAAATGAATTGTTGTAAATCGAGGACTGCCTATATTTTACTATTTGCTTAGAAAGTTACAGAAAAATCCTACATATTGGATTTTTTTTTAAAAAAAGGAAGATAGCATCTGCTTGTATCTGAATAACTGAACAGTACATAAATTGGATTACATATTTTGTTTTTGATTTTCTGAACTTTTTTTTTTAAGTCTTCTTTCCTAAGAAATTCAAGTTAGGGATATATTGGAAGATTAGAGTCTGGGGTCTTTTGATATCATTTTATTATTTTGTAGGATATTTTAAATGAAGCATGTGGTGGATATTTATGATCCTAGTATCAGGAGAGGTGCATAAGATATTAAATTGGAATAATGCCAGAGTGCAAGAGAAGGTCTGAAAATGCAATATACTGAGTATTGACTCAGAAATAAGAGAAATTTCCTTCCCATGCAGTGTTGTGAAAGGGCCATTTACCCTTGCTCAAATTCCTTTTTTCAATCTACATAATAAGGATATCAGCAAAATTCAGTATTGTATTAGAATAAATGCTGCATGAGGCCTCATCTGAGGCTCACTGTAGCCTTAATAGCTACAGCTGGTTTGGATGTGCTTCCTGTTAACTCATGGAAGACGAACAAAATATGAGTGCCCTAAGTACTTTATACTAAATGAATGAACCTGAGTTGGGAGTTGCTAGGTTTTTGTCCTGAAAAACACGCTTTACTAGAAATATCCTTGCAGTAGTATGAAGTTTTCCATTTCAGTTTGTAAAATCTCTTTGGCATCAATGTGCAATACTGTAAGAACAGAAAATATATCTTTACCTATCATTGGTTTTTTTTTCATAGTAGACATTTGAGCAAGGCACGAATGTGTAACCGCTGCTTTTATTATATACATAAAATATAAGAAGAGGAAGCCAAGCTATTCTCCAAAGCGCCTGAAGGCAGGACAAGAAGCAATGGATGGAAACTAATCAAAGAGAGAAGCAACCTAGAAGTAAGGCAGGGGTGTCAAACGGCCGGCCATAGGCTGGCCGCGTCACAAGGAAACCACGCCCACCCCAGTGCCAGCAATGGAGAAAAAGCTCCGATACGTCATGCGACATCATGTGACATCGCAAGTTTGACATGTCTGAACCAAGGAGAAATTTCCTGACAGTTAAAACAATTAATCAGTGGAACAACCTGCCTCCAGAAGTTGTGAATGCTCCAACACTGGAAGTTTTTAAGAAGAGACTGGTCTGAAATAGTATTTATTTATTTATGTATTTATTTATTTATTTATCACATTTAGAAACATCACATTATGTTCACCTTTTAAGTTATTCCTTTGTAATTAATCCCTATTTACAAGGGATCCCTATCATGGCATTCATGGGTTCCAGTACAGCTGTGGATATTGCTCCCATTTGCCTAACTCATTCTGTGTTGTTGTTTTCTTTGATTTAAAGGAGGTGAATGAAAAATAAATCTGCTGCAAAGCAATGCATCAGCATCAAATATTGCCAAGCTCCATGCCAGATATTTTTTAGTAGACGTCACTATAAACATCGTATCTTAAATATGATAGACAGTTAAATAAACAAACAGACCGGAGGCATTCTGAGAGAATAGGACTGCTCACAGTCACTCATGCCTTAGTCACTTCCCATTTGGATTATTGTAACAAGCTCTACCTGGAGCTTGTCTTTGAAAAGGATCGGAACCTTCAGGTGGTGCAAAATGCAGCTGTGTGGCCAGTTAAAGGTGCAGGTCATTTGACATGTGTAGTAGTACTGCTCTGGGAGCTGCAATGGCTTTAGTATGCTTCCAGGTGCAATTCAGGATACTGAAATATTTTGTGGCTTCAGTCCAAGTTACTTATGGGACTGTCTTTAGATCCAGCAGGAGAGCATGCTCTG
>NW_015388566.1:17269-19009 GCF_001527695.2 Protobothrops mucrosquamatus
GAACCTTCAGGTGGTGCAAAATGCAGCTGTGTGGCCAGTTAAAGGTGCAGGTCATTTGACATGTGTAGTAGTACTGCTCTGGGAGCTGCAATGGCTTTAGTATGCTTCCAGGTGCAATTCAGGATACTGAAATATTTTGTGGCTTCAGTCCAAGTTACTTATGGGACTGTCTTTAGATCCAGCAGGAGAGCATGCTCTGTACACTGGGGAGTTCCATCTACTAGGACCCAGGAAGACAATCTTTTCTAGCATGGCAGCTGCCCTCTGGAATGTCATCTCTCCTGAGATTAAACTTAGATTGCCCCTGCTGGCCTTCCCTAAGCATTGAAAACCTGGGCTTTGCTTGCCATCCTGAGGCTCTGGCAGTATTGGGGAGCCTGTCTTATGGCTGATTTGGATGTAAGATGTGAATGTGCTTGGCAGATATTCTATGTCATTGATATTGGATTTTTTTTTTCAAATTTAGCTGCTTTATTCTGATTTTATTTTGTTTGCAATTTTTAGCCTTCTAAGAGCCATGCATATGATATGGGCGGCCATATAAATTTATTAAATATATAAATATTTATTACTCTTTGGACAGAAGCAATTAAAGGCTGGGAACATCTAATAGATCAGTGCCCCCTACCTTTTGGGACCGGTTCTATGGAGGGCATTTTTTCTGCAGACTGGTGTGTGTGTGTGTGTGTCTTTGCATGCTGTCTGGATCCCTTTGTGTGTGTGGGGGGGCTTTGCTCACTAGCATAGCCTGGTTCCTGGTGGTGCCAGTCTGCAGACCAGGGATATAATGTGCATATCAACAAAACTACTTAAATTCCTATCCCTGTTCCTAGAATATTTTTGTGTGTCACTCAGCTGTGAGGGGCCAGGGTCTTCTGAGAAGGGGAAGCTGCCTCAGTTATCCTGACATATGGGGTGTGAAAATAGTTAATTTCTGATATTGTTCATAATAATACTCATTATGTCTATCCAAACCTAGAATGAAGACTGCCTTTATATGTTTCATCACTTGAACAGTTCTTGGTTTTTCATTTAAAATGTCAGTGTTGTTTACAATGTGAACTAAAAACAATATATATTAAAGTCACTGCATGAAACCCAGAAGCAAACCAACAAAAACAGCAGAAATTGAATTAAACAAACAAACAAAATGAGCAACCAAACAGTTTTCTGCAAAATAAAAAAATTAAAAAAAAATTAGCCAGGATATGTGCAGAGTGCTTTCTGTTGACTGTTAAGTCCTTACCATAGCTAGTCCTTATTTTGTAAGGCAAGAATATTCCAAATCAGAAAGCACATTTAGTAGGTTTGAAGGCTCCCTTTTAAGAACAAAATAAACAATAAAAGCTAAATGCAGTATATTGAGTGGAATTTATCAAATATTTCAGCTGAAGTCTTAAGTCCCTTGACCATAGTTTGGCTGGAATGGAAACAAAATTGAAGTATCAGTTCGCATTGTGCCTTCTACATTGGGAAAGTAAGAGGGCCAGCCGAACCGAACCTGACCGAACACGGGTTAGGATACATGTTAGATCCTACCGAGTGGCGATGAGGGTGGCTAGGGCTAACTACTATTCCTCGCTCATCGCGTCATCAGATAATCGCCCGGCCGCCCTCTTCAGGGTGACCCGCTCTCTCCTCCAACTGAGGGGAGGGGGGGATCCTCTGGAGGGGAGGGCCGAGGATTTTGCACAATATCTGTATGACAAAGTCGCTCGGATCCGGGAAGGCTTGGACTCC
>NW_015388566.1:21525-24638 GCF_001527695.2 Protobothrops mucrosquamatus
GTGATGGTGAACTTTTGGAAGAGTTGGAGGATCGTCAGGGAGAAAATCTATTTGGTCGCTAAGAATTGGCATGACTTGACCACACACCAGTCAATGCAGAAAGCAGATGGATTGGAAAAATAAGAGTTTTTCCTAAGGGCTATTGCGGATGTCATTTACCACATTTTCCAATATAACTGCAATATACTAGTTGCTGGGAAAGAGTTAAACCACTTCCCTTCTTCTTTCTGACTCTCATTGGCTGCTGCAATTGCCAGAGAAATCCAAATGACAGGGAAAGAGTTGGGCAAGGGTTTAGAGTTGTATAAAAAGGAAAAAGGCCAAAGCTGTCACAACTCCTCCAGGCAGGTAAGGCAGCTGTTGCCTTCAGATAAAGCATTTCAGCTTGAGAATTTCACTTCCATTGCCATTTAGCAACAGTGAGCCTATTCGGTGCACCTGGGGCTTTTCTAGCATTTATCCTTTGCTGCTATAATAGTCTTCCTTATGCGTCTCCTACGTTCAGTACGAATCACCTTATTTCTCCTGGCCGGTGATTTATAACATTTTACAGTTCCAGCAGCCAGAGGAGGTGAATTAAAGGCCAAAGCACGTCCCGTGGTATTTTCACAGTGGCTTTTCTTTTGTTAGATCCGTCTAATATTTTTACAAATAAAATTAAAGAAAGTACAAAACGGCAAATTCCTCTTCAAGGGATTTTTTCATTCATCTCCAACCGCGAGCCCGGACCGCCATCCGTAAAACTGAAAATGATGGGGTTTTTTTTTTTTCCTCTCTCTCTCTCTCTCTCTCTCTCTCTCTCTCTCTCTCTCTCTCTCTCTCTCTCTCTCTCTCTCTCTCTCTCTCTCTCTCTCTCTCTCTCTCTCTCTCTCTTTCTCAATGGCCGGCTCTTCTCCAGCTCAAGCTTTCCCTATCGATCCTTTTGCTCATTTGCATAATGAATTCTTCGGAGGCGGCTATTGGCTGCCGCGAGCCGCGCTCGTGCGTGATGTCAGCACTCACAGGGTATTGCTTGGGTTGTGGCGGGTAGTTGGAGCCTGTCAAAAATCTTCGCCGCGGCGGTGGCGGCGGCCGAAGAGGAAGAAGAAGCCAGGCTGAATCGCCCAGCAAAAACCGCCTGTCGAGCGGCAAGAGGAGGGGAAATAAAAAAAAAAAAAAGAGCCGCGCGTAGCTGCCCGAGACTCCTCGTTTGTGGCTTTTGGTCACCTTCTCCGTCACCTGCTCCAAGCCGAAGGAAAGCCGAGCGCAGAAGGAAAGGCAACGCGGGCTTAAAGAAGTCACCCCGCAAGCCAGAGTTGGTTCCCGCTAAAACAAGGGCGCCAGAGGCCGCCTCAGACCACCCTCTCTTTGGGCTGCCTTCGTTTCAGTCCCCCTGCGAGCGCCCGCCTGGCTTAGGACAGACGCGGAGCCGCGCGAGCAAACGTGAAGGGGAGCTCGCCGCTTCCTGAGCCGGCTCGCCTGGAGACCAGAGAACGCCGGACGTGAAGGGACGATCTGATAAACGCCCCCTTTCTCTACCTCTCGCATTTCTGGGCAGAGGCTGGAAGATCCCAGAGGAAAAGCCTTTAGCCCGCTCCGTGGACCCGGCCAGAGGTTCCTTCCGACGTGGGAAAAGGCTGAACGTGTGCCGGAACGGGGTGGGTGCTGGGCGCCCTCTTCCCGAGCACGGGCGGGCCGGCCGGCGTGCGGGAGTTCTTCAGTCCGCTGAAAGGGGCTGGCGCCAGCTCGAAGCGAAGAGACCCTCTTCCCCTCCGAGTCCGCTCCTTCCGAGGCAGAGCGCGCCTCGGGGATAGGACGAGACCTTGCGACGCTCGTCCGCGCGGCTTGCGGAGCCGGTCCCAGGGTGGCTCTACCGGCCGATAACCTGGCTTAAAGGGAGGACTGAACGGGGGGGGTCGCTGGAAGAGGCTGGGACGGGGGAAAGATTTAAAAAAAATAAAAAAAAATTTTTTTTTGTTCCCCTTGTGGCCGCCTGATAATATGAAAGGCGCTGGTTTCCCGCCGTTCCTTCTGGCTCATCTCCTTATCTTTGCCACTCGAGGGGCGACTGTGGACGCGGGCGGCCCCCTCCTGGGCTCTCGAGCTGGCGGCCAGCAGCCGCCCCGAGATGCCCCGAGTTTCTCCCGGCAGCAGAGAAAGAGCTTAGCCATGGATTTCATCGTGCCGTCGCTGTTCCGAACCTACCTGAGGGAGCTGGTGCTGGGTGACGGGGGCAGAGGCGAACCCTTGGGCCGGTTCAAGGCGCACTGCAGCCTGGTGCTGGACTGCCCGCCGCTTTTGCGCGCCGCTAGCTCTTGGCCGCCGAGGAGCGGAGCCGCAGAGCCCGCCGGCCGCGCCAGAACCCAGTCCAAGGTGCTGAAAGCCGGCGCGGTGCGCAAGCTGCGCCGCGCCAAGCAGCTGGTGCTGGAAGTGGGAGAGACCAACCTGAGGGACGACTGCGCCTGGCGGTCCGAGGCAGGAGTCGTGGCGACGGCGAGCCGGCTCGAGTTTACCCTGACCGAGGAATTCAGCTGGTGGATCCGCTCCGGGGAAGGCAGGCTGAGAGTTCGCTTGATGCCCGAAAGGAAGGCGTCGTTCTTGGGCAGGGAAGGCAGCTTGTCAGCGGCCATTAGGGCATCCCGGCCCCGCCTATTCTTCCAGATGGCCACCAGAGGTGAGAGAGTAGTGGGTGACTTCTGCGCCTAGATAAAAGTCAGCTGCTTCCTTGAGGTTTGAAGAGGGGTTAACCTAGTCTGTCTCTGAGAAAAGTTTGGGAAACAGTAGCGGGAGTGAAAATGACAGGGCGGGATTAATCCTCTTTTAGGTTAGGAGGATTTCTAAATGTCTGCTCTCATTTATCCCAGGTAAAGCAAAGCCTTTACAATTCACTGTAGTTTTTGTAGTATTAACTGAGAAGCATCCTTTGGAAAGAGTTTGTGATTTGCTGTGATATATTCAAGTGGAATATCTTCTTCTTCTTCTTCTTCTTCTTCTTCTTCTTCTTCTTCTTCTTCTTCTTCTTCTTCTTCTTCTTCTTCTTCTTCTTCTTCTTCTTCTTCTTCTTCTTCTTCTTCTTCTTCTTCTTCTTCTTCTTCTTCTTCTTCTTCTTCTTCTTCTTCTTCTTCTTCTTCTTC
>NW_015388566.1:24736-50327 GCF_001527695.2 Protobothrops mucrosquamatus
CTTCTTCTTCTTCTTCTTCTTCATTTTTTTTTTAAAAAATCCATTATATTTCTAATTTTCTGCATTCTACATAGTGTTGCTTATCCTGAAAGGGAATAACATGAGTACATAAAATAAACAACCAGTTTCCACCCTTCCAGTTCAGAGTGTCTAAATGCCTATTCCTCTCCAGTATGTAGCTCTTAGGGGTTTGTTGGAGAGTAATGCACTGCAAGAAGTTAATGTGCTGGTTAATGACTGCAATAAAGTTATTGTAAATCTTAACATATCAACCAGTACCCTGTCAATAAACTTTTGTGTTAAGTTAATTGTAGAAAGTTGAACACATATAACATTTCTTTTTCCTCTATCATGAAAGAGATGTTCTCCAAGAAGGAACAATAATCTGAAGAAATTCAGTGGAGTTTGGTGGAATTACTATAGTATAATTAAGATATGAATAATGTTACTTAGAAGTAATGTTACTTCTAAGTCAACCTTTGTAACACTCTCATGGCCTTTAAATGTGTTGGACTAATTCCCATGTTTCCTAGCAATCACCCATAGGCCATCTTACACATTTGGAGAACATAAGTCTATTCTAGATCAATGACTAAAACATGGATCCTATGCAGTGTTAGGTAGAAATAGCTCACACTGAGTTTAGTGAAGCTTATACCCAAATTAATATCCACAATAAAAAGAATTATCTAAAAAGAATACTCATATAGAGACTGATAAGGTCTTGGGTGCATTTTGCCTGGAAACTGAGATGTGCAGGTTGAGAAAAAGATATTTCTTATTAACATTCCTATAAAAATTATATGTATTTTTCATTTTTTTAAAAAAATACCCCAAAATTTTACCCAATGACTCATTAGTAAGCTAGTATCATTTCTTTTTAACTGAAATGTAAAAGTTATTCATTCAGAATAGTATAACTGAGATTCATAATTGCAAAAGCCACCCACTGATTAAATTAAAATTAAGACTTGTCATTGGTCATAAACTGTTCCCATTAATTAACTGATCACAATTAGTATCTTAATATTTTAGTGAAAAAAGCTTAAACACATTGCCTACATCAGGAGATTTCTGCAGATTAATAGCCCAATTTAAAAAAGAAATTACAATATGGATCACTGGGATAGACCTCAGTGTCCAAAACTGATAATATAAAATATTATATTTTGAATGTATGTAGTCCTATGAATTACAAACTAAACTGCTAAAAAAATACAAGCACTGAGACATAATTAGACTTCACGTAGTATAGCCAGACTTCTTTCCTTAGTCTACCAGTTCTAAAATAGTTCTTATACTTACAGTTATTTTAAATTTAGTGAGATTTTCATAATATATACAGTAATGTACAATCCAAATGGCATATGGAAAGCAGCATAATTTGTTCAAGAAACAGGACTAGATACAGAGGTACCCACAATCTTAGTCTCATGTGACAGAAAAATGTGTACATGATGACGGTTTTTTAGAATCATACTTTCCAACATTGTTTTTCATTTCTACATATTCAGCCTGTGTTTCCCCACCTCTCCCCAAAGCATTTATATCACCTAATGTTAACATATGATCTTCAGTAATTAGTACTGTTGAGATGTTTGGTTAAGGGGAAATAAACTTGTGGGATAAAGTTTTTCTGAAGAGAGTTAGGATTTACATCCAAAATACTAGCCCATGCAATCCATGAATAGGCAAGAAAAACAAATGTACAGGTATAGTATAGATGGTAGCTTGCTCAATAGTAGCAACTGTGAGAGGGATCTCGGATTCCTAGTGGACAATCACTTAGATATGAGCCAGCAGTGTGCTGCAGCTGCCAAAAAAGCCAGCACCACTTTACAATGCCTTGGTAAGGCCACACTTGGAATACTGCATCCAGTTTTAGTCACCACAATGTAAGTTGAGACTCTAGAAAGAGTACAGAGAAGAGCAACAAAGATGATTAGAGGACTGGAGGCTAAAAAATATAAGGAACGGTTGCTGGAATTGGGTATGTCTAGTTTAATGAAGAGAAGGATGAGGGGGGACATGATAGCAGTGTTCCAATATCTCAGGGGCTGCCACAAAGAAGAGGGAGTCAAGCTATTCTCCAAAGCGCCTGAAGGCAGGACGAGAAGCAATGGGTGGAAATTAAGCAAGGAGAGAAGCAACCTAGAACTAAGGAGAAACTTCCTGACAGTTAGAACAATTAACCAGTGGAACAACCTGCCTCCAGAAGCTGTGAATGCTCCAACACTGACAGTTTTTAAGAAGAGACTGGACAGCCATTTGTCTGAAATGGTATAGGGTTTTCTGCCTGAGCAGGGGGTTGGACTAGATGACCTCTAAGGTCCCTTCCAACTTTATTAATATTATTATAATAAACTTAACTCAGAGGGAGTTGACCTTTCTGGATGGAAAAGCTCTTCACTCCTGTTTTAAGGAATTGGCAAACCATCTCATATAAAGATTCAGTCTCATTACACTTCAGCAATATTAGACTAATACAAACTACTATTAAACTGGGTATCTTCTTGCTCTAATTTTTTTTAAATGGGCTTCCTAATCTCCACTTCTTCAACACTGATATTATCTGCATAAAGGCCCTTTTCCTCCTCTATAATTTTATGTACTCCTTAAAATATCCCATAGGTATATAAAATTATATACTTATAATTAGTCATTATAAAACAAACTCTGATTCTATGAAATTTCCAAAATAGAGTGCTTGAATGTTAATGTTTATAGTTATTAATTTTTTGTAAATATTTCAAAAGAAATCTAGTTTGAAATTACAGAATGAAATCTGAGGCATTCAGATTCAATCTTATGTAGGGATGAACAGGTCATAAGTTTTATATTACTGAAATGATTTGTAGCTGGAACTACAGTTGGGCAAAGAGAACTCCTAACCATGATTGTTGACTCCTCCAAGTAGATTCCTTAATAATACGACATTGATGCTCTGACTTCAATTCCAGGAACATCAAGAATAGGATTTTAAGAAAGAATAGTTCAGACCTGGACATTTTTTTCCTTATTACTTCTAGCAGATATAAATAATATTCTGATTTTGTGTCATCAACTATTGGTTCTAAGTAACAGACTAAGGCTGCATATGTATATGTGCTTGTGAAATATATCACTGTATATATTTCTAAGTTTTCTATCACTATCATCCATGGCCAACAAAGCCATTATGTTAACAATTCTATTTAATTTATTTTTATTTATGGCCAGACATTCTAGAGCTACCAGGTTTAGGCTGCATAATATGGATGATCACAATGTGGTAGAGAAGTGTTAAGGTTTTCTGTACTTTGCTGTCATCTCGGAAGTGTCTGACTTTTTGCAGCCCAGTTCTGTACATTCTCAAAGTGTTTCTTCAATGTTCTGCCAACACCACTATCCATAGGTAGAAACCTAGCTACACATGAGCTTTCAGTACTGCTAGTACCAGCCAAGCTGTTGCAAGAATGGCAAAGCAACATCTTTCTCTAAAGTTAGCTTTGCAATTGTTCTGTTGCTACAGTAGATTGGAAACATGCTGCAATGACATTGGCACTGCAAAGCTTTTACCACTGTGTTTGATAAACTTTCCCTCACTTTCTTTGTAGTGAGTAGTTAATGACTACCACTTATATATTATTATTTTTATTTAGTAAGCAAAGTTATTGTTTGCCTAAGCCATATTAAACTATTGTCTAAGGACTGAAGAATTCATCTGAATTATGCTTAGGTTTTAAGTGAACAAGTAAATGTCCTTGCTGTTATATCCTACCACACATAGAAGCTCATAAAAATGCTTAACTGAAGTTGTCTGTTCAATAAATCACTGTTCTATGAAGGGTGACCCTCAGTATGTATGGGCTGTATTTTTAAACAGACAGTGAAATATTGTAAGAAAAGTAATCTTAAAGGATGATGAGCACTGCTCTATGAAACATGGCAGTAGAATATTATTTCTTCAGAAATTGATGGTAGAAAGGTGAGCAAACAAAATTTACACTAATATTTTAAACATATTTTTCATGGTGAATTTTAAATATAAGTTTTACACAATTCTCAAATCATACGTGAAGCAAGGACACACATAATTTAAAGTAGAAACACTGACTGTTGTTTATCAGGGTTTAAAGTACCAACACAAAGTGCTATTCTTTAATGACAGAGAAGTGGACTATCTTGAACCTTCCAACATGCAAATAATAGATTGTGCAGGCAACATATTCCACAGACCATTCATTTATATGGATATTGAATTAACCTTTTCTCCTCTTTTGATGGAGGCAAAATGTTTAAAAGAGACCTTTGTGTTTATTATTTATGTGGATAGAAATGTAATTTAAAGGTGGATATAGAAGACATTCCACAGCTCAATAAAAGTATGAACTTGGGTCAAGATCTATAAATCAATGGTCCATGGATTTCAGCTCTTAGTAGATCTTCTGACATAGTGCTGAAAACAATGTCATTTGCTAATGCAAGCACATAATTTGGCAATTAATCTATAGGTGGTAGTCTATGGATAGTAATAAAGATTTAACTCCTATACCAGTAAATTCTCACATATTTAAAAGTGTATGGGTCTGGGAATACCTAATAAAGGATATGGATATGGAGTGTGTGTTAATATAGTATAGGTATCTCCCAGTAGGTGCAATACAGGAAACAGTATATAGGCTTGGAAGTTAATCTTTGTACTAGAGTTTTTAGTTTGCATAGAACAGTGGGAGCAAGTTCAGGGTAAAACTGGACTTTGTTTGGGCTTGTGATATACTGGCTGAGATGAATTTTAAAAGATTGTTTATGATGAAAGACAAAACTCATGAAAGATACAAGATGACAAGAGGTTCTGAATATGGTATAGAGCATTATTTTGGTAGAGTCAAGATCTTTTTACAAGCGGATCTTGTGAAAAAATGGACATGAAGGAAAAAAAGAAAAAAAACAGTATGAAAGAACAATTGCAAGAAAAGAAGGTGTGTAGAACTATGCTAATAGAGAATATGAAAAAGGATGCTTGGTGGTATGATGAAGTGAAAGTGGCTGTGGATGAAAAAAAATATATGCAACACAATGTGTATAAATTAAGATTACTGAAAGATATTATGGAAGGCAGAGAAATAATCTGTTTTAGTAGAAATAAAAAAAAATGTTTTGGTAGTCAGTGAAACAGACTAAAGAGGAAATGTCCAGCAGAGTTAATGGAATTAAAAATAAAAGGCATGAAATTATTTCAGCAAAATTAAGCTGAAGAAGTACTGAAAGGACTAGAGATTTCTATAAGAATGGTAATGATATCTTGAAGTGTGGAATTAATATAAATATAAATGCTATAAATATTTATGTCCATTGTTGAATAAAAAGTAATAAATGCTATGAGAATGATAATAATTAGTACGTCTGGAGATGTACATGATATAACTGGAGAAATGTCAATGTATTTATGTGGTTTGCTTATGGGATGGCTGTGTGTCATACCTACATCTGGTAATTGGAAGAATGCTTTTATTGTTTGTGTTCCTAGGCCTTTTTTAAACAAGCTCCAACATCTGGCATCACCTTCCCCATGTAGGGCTCTAATCTGCTTTGGATGATCTTAAACATGTGAAATTAAGAACACTGTACAATACTTTGCACACTTTGTTAAGTTTCTTGTCTTTGGTATTGGAATGTAAATTAACCTTTTCCAATTTGTGGTCACTATGTTGTTCCTCAAGTCAATTTGGCTTGATTAGAACTTTTACTGATTTTTCTCCTATTGCTTACCATTTTTCTGTAAATAAATCAGAATAGAGCTGGAAGGGACGTTGGAGGTCTTCTAGTCCAACCCTCTGCTCAAGCAGGAGACCCTATAACATTTCAGATAGGTGGTTATCCAGCCTTTTCTTAAAAACTTCCAGTAATGAAGCACCTACAACATTTGAAGGCAAGCTGTTCCACTGGTTAATTGTCCTCACTCTTAGAAAGTTTCTCCTTAACTCCAAGTTGCTTCTCTACTTGATTAGTTTCCATCCATTGTTTCTTGTCTTGCCTTCTGGTGCTTTGGAAAATAAGCTCTTCTTTATAGCAGCCCCTCAAATACTGGAATACTGCTATTATGTCACCCCTAGTCCTTCTTTTCTCTAGACTGGCCATACCCAATTCCTGCAACTGTTCTTTATATGTTTTTGTCTCCAATCATCTTACTTGCTCTTCTTTACCTCAAGTCTCAAAATCTTATTTGTAATGTGGTGACAAAAATGGATGCCGTATTCTAGGTGTGGTCTTACTAAGGATCTATAAAGCAGTACTAATTCATCACATGATTTTGATTCTATGCCTCTGTTTATACAACCAAGGGTTGTATTAGCTTTTTTGGGCTGATTTTGTTTAAGTGATCATCCACTAGGACTCCAAGGTCCCTCTCACAGTTACTGTTTTTGAGCCAGATTTGCCTAATCTGTACTTGTACCTTTAGTTTTTCCTGTTTAGATGTAAAACTTTGCTTTTCTCCACATTAAATTTCATGTTGTTGGATAGGGCCCATTGTCCAAGTCTGTCAAGATCTTTTTGGATCCTGAGCTTGTCTTCTGGGTGTTAGCTATTCCTGCCAGATCACTTCCTGTAGCCTTGCAATTTGACAATGACCAGAATGCTCATCTTCTAGTTTAGAGATTCCTGTAAGTAGGGAATTTTTATTATAATAATAATAATAATAATAATAATAATAATAATAATAATAATAATAATAATAATAATAATAATAATAATGATGATGATGATGATGATGATGATGATGACCAAATGAAGAAACAGAATAGAGGCATGGGAAGACAAAGCACTACATAGCCAGTACATTAAAAAAAATAGCTGGGAAAGCAGATAATAACAAGACCTGGCAATGGCTAAGAGCAGGAAAATTGAAGAAAGAGACCGAGGGACTAATTTTGGCTGCACAAGACCAAACCTTAAGGACAAATGCATATAAAGTCAAAATTGAGAAGACAGCAACAAACAGTAAGTGCCGCCTATGCAAACACGCAGAAGAAACAGTGGACCACCTGGTAAGCTGCTGCAAGAAAATCGCACAGACTGACTACAAGCAGCGGCATGACAAAGTAGCAACAATGGTGCATTGGAAAATCTGCAAGAAATATCATTTTCCTATAAGCAAGAACTGGTGGGATCATAAAATAGAGAAAGCCATAGAAAATGATAAAGTTAAACTGCTCTGGGACTTCAGAATTCAAACAGACAAGCACCTGCAACATAACACCCCGGACTTAACAATTGTCGATAAGAAAGACAAAAAAGTCTGGATAGTGGATGTGGCAATGCCTGGAGACAGCAGAATAGACAAGAAAGAACTGGAGAAGATAACAAAATACAAAGACCTACAAATAGAAATAGAAAGACTGTGGCAAAAGCAAGCAAGGGTAGCGCCAATAGTAATAGGCACCTTGGGTGCAATCCCAAAACAACTGGAGCACCACTTGAACACCATTGGTATTGACAAATTCGCCATTAGTCAATTGCAAAAGGCGGCCTTACTAGGAACTGAAATATAGTTCAGTGGTTCTGAGATCACATCTGCCAGTTCCTTGAGAACCTTGGGGTATAATCCATCTGGTCCTGGTGATTTGAACTCATGCTCACTTAGCATTTTCTTGCACTATTTTTGATAGGTTAGTCTGTTTTTTCCCTTTGTGTAAAGACAGATGCAAAAAACGAGTTAAATAGTTCTGCTTTCTTCCTATTGCTTGTCACCTTCTTGCCACTTTCACTCACTAATGGACCAATCATTTCCTTCACTTTTTTCTTGTTTTTTACATGTTGAAAGAAGCTTTTTTTTGTTATTTTTGACTTTGGTCGCAAGCCTTAGTTCATTATGAGCCTTAGCTTTCCTCACTTCATCTTTGCAGGCTCGGGCTATTTGCTGATATTCTCACTTTGTTATGTGAATCCTGGATGTTGACATCTCTCATCTACAGAATTTCAGAATACTTTTTCCATCTTTGCTTGATCAACATTCAATACTGTATGTTACAATCTGTCAATTGTTGTCCTTTATCATAACTGCTAGAGGTTAGGACCTCCTGAGTTCAGGAATCACTTGGAAGACTTTCCTTATTTTTCCACTCTATTTCCTTTTTCAGCATCTTGACAGATAATGTTGTAATACTGCTTCTTTTTTCTTCTAACAACTGTCTGAAACTGTTTGTTAAATTCCTTCCTGAGAATTTTGGCTTTCTTGGACTTGATTTCTCTTCTCAGCAATTTCCACGTTTGTTCTGACATCCAGATTGATTTATTCTGTTTTTTTTACTTTCATCCTTAACAATTTCTTTAAGTTCATTGTATAGCTCTTTCATCCTCTATCAATGAGGTTCAGAACTTCAAAGTGATTAATGTTATTCTCCGTGGAAATGATGGGCATATGTTCAAATCATATCATGGAATCCAGTTGTTGTTGTTGTTTTCTGCTTTTGGAACTTAAATATGAACAATTTATGTGCTCTATGGAAGAGCTCAGTTATAACATGGCCAGGAAGTCTGTGGAAGAGATTATGAATTGAGCTCTTCCACCTCCTTCTGAGAGCCAGTTTGATATAGTGGTTAAGGAATCAGGCTAGAAACCAGGAGACTGAGTTTTAGTCCTGCTATAGGCAAAAAAACTAGCTAGGTGAACTTGGGCCAGTCACTCTCTCTCTCAGACTTGGGAAGGAGGCAATGGCAAACTACTTCTTGTCCAGGAATCAAAAACATCAGAGGGTTAGAATACCAGCAAGATGAATGGTGGCACAAGAACCGTGGTGGCGTAGTGGTTAGAATGCAGTACTGTAAGCTATGCTGATTCCCAACTGCCAGCAGTATAGCACAGTGAAGCACAGTATATAAGTCTAAGTGCTATTGCTATATAAATTTAATAAATACATAATAAATATCAAGTGGCATATGGATGCAGCAGAAGCTGGGATGATAATAATAATAATAATAATAATAATAATAATAATAATAATAATAATAATAATAATAATAATAATAATAATAATAATAATAATAATAATAATAAAAAGGAATTGGAAGGGACCTTGGAGGTTATCTAGTCCAACCCCCTGCTCAGGCAGGAAACCCTATACCATTTTGGACAAATGGCTGTTCAGTTTCTTCTTAAAAACTTCCAGTGTTGGTGCATTCACCGCTTCTGGAGGCAGATTGTTCCACTGGTTAATTGTTCTAACTGTCAGGAAGTTTCTCCTTAGTTCTAGGTTGCTTCTCTCTTTGGTTAGCTTCCACCCGTTGCTCCTTGTCCTGCCTTCAGGTGCCTTGGAAAATAGCTTGATTCCCTCTTCTTTGTGGCAACCCCTGAGATATTGGAACACTGCTATCATGTCCCCCCTCGTCCTTCTCTTTGTTAAACTAGACATACCCAATTCAATTTCCAATTCATAGGAAGGAAAAGTGATTGATTGATCTGAAGACATAACAGTTATGGGAGATAAACTGAATGGTGCTGGTGAAAACCACAGTGTGCTACATTATTTTATGTTATAGCAATAGCAATAGTACTTAGACTTATACACCGCTCCATAGTGCTTTTACAGCACTCTCTGAGTGGTTTACAATGTCAGCATATTGCCCCCAACAATCTGGGTCCTCATTTTACCGCCTCGGAAGAATGGAAATAGTATGATGGATATTCTTGTATGAAAGCACTGATATAGTTAGATTATTCAGAAGGTCAGGACACTTGGATGCATAAGACAAACTGAGATGTCGAAGTCTTCCCAAAAGTAATGTATAACATTTCAATTTTATTCTCCAGAGAGCATTTTCCCCAATCTATGGCACACTCGTGGACTAATACTAGTTTAACGTGAGGGCTATGGCAGAAGCTATTCAAGTACCATGGGTTTGTCACTGCATTCTAGATTTATTGTCATACTGACATCTTAAAAACCAGCTGGATGCTTTAGTAATAGTTCTGAAGGGTTCCCTCAGTGAAGATTTGATTTCATTTAAACTCCTTATGGACTTACAGTGGCAAAGACTTCTCTGTTTTATGCATGCAAAGTTCTGGCCAGCAAATTTGTAAAAAGAGAAATGAAATATGTGACAGCATGAAAAGGTATTTTTGTGTAATTTGTAACCTATTTTTGATGATAACATTATCCCAAAACAGAAATTACAAGAAAGAAAACTGAAAATTCACTGGAAACCTTCTATAAATTAGGTTTTTAACTGGAATATAGACCACACATAAGTTGAGATCATTTTTTTTCTGAATTAGATATGGGACCTTTTCATGTCCCGGCATATAAATTTAATAAAACAAGTAAATGTATTTATTGTATTTCAGTGTTGCCAAAAGTTCCCAAGGTGGAGACAGGAAATATTTAACATCACCCATTCTACGTTGGCCATGAAGTTGGAAGAAAAATATGTGTTTGTTTAGCCAGATATATGTGACAATATGAATATTTCTCATATGAATATATAAGAAAACATATATTTAAACCTTATTAACATACATTTCTGTACAGAATGTCATAATTTAAAAATGTATGTTTAATGCAAATATTTCAAATATGCACTGAGAAATACACACAAGAATTAGTTGTATGGATGTATGCAGTATCTTCATGATGTAGCTATGGTAATGTTGTAGGACTTCATATTTCAGTGCTAAATGAAGAGTAAATGAAGTAATGTTTGCTTTCATAGTGTGCAGGAATATGTAAAAAGGACATTTAATCAAGAAAACAGTTGAATTTTTTCAAGGCTCATGTAGCTGCTTCATTAGATGTTCCCAGTTTTCTGTGCATTGAAGTGTTTGCACAGCTCCTTTCATTCAGAGCCCCTTTCATTCATTGAGAAAAAAGAGGGGCAAAATGACCATGTATGCAAAGGCAATGCCAAAATAGCTGTGAGTAGCTTCTGAAATAGCTGGGTGAGCCTGGAAAAAGATGTTATTACTTTATTGATTTAAAGAGAGGTGCTTCTTATGTGCTCATGCAAAAAATGAATCTCTCCTTTGAAGAGTTTGCTCAGATTTATTTATTTGTTTGACTTGTATGCTGCCCATCTCACCTAGACTGACTACTTAACTGATAAGATGTAAATTATTTTGCATACATCTTTACTATCTCTATTTTGCTACTTAGAATCATAAGAGAATACGGTGCAATAATTAGGTTCTATAATTAGAATGCACTGTAGTTCACTGACATCAACACGTACAAAAAAGTCCCTTTGATTGGTTGCTCTCCTAGACAACTTCAGTCAAAGATATTAATTTTATTCACATGGCCCACTTAGCTGAGTCAAGGGTGATGTCAAACATGAAAGCCCAATGAGGAAGGATTAATTTTAACCTAAACTTGACCTGACACTACTTTGGATGAAATTGCCTTTCCGTACTAAGCTGCATTGTGCAAAACTAGGCAAAGTATGATGGGAGACAAATTATGTCTCTTTTTGCTAGACAAATGTACAAAAGCTTAAAGCAGGCCCACAAATATAGGGCTTGTTGAGGCAGTCCCTACCTGTTGTTCCCTCTTCTTGGTAGGGATTGTTACCATAATCCTTTAGGGAAGGAATTCCTTCAGAATTGATATTTTTCTATATGAAAGGTTTAGATTCTGGGGAAGTCTCTCTAAGTCTTTTATTTTAAATAAATAAAAGTAAACACTCAACAATGTTATTTTTCACTTCCCACCTGCAAGATATCCAGGAAACACATCACTGGCAATGGTGCTATGGAGCTGTTGCTTCAGAGGGTTTATCCAGCCACCAGTCTGAGTAGTTGGAACATTATGTCTGTCTCTGCCAGCCATAATACTATTTACTTAATAGTCCCTCATCTGATCTTTTATGTTGTTGCCTTGGTTTTCTAGTGACCAGTGGGATACTGGAATTTTCCCCTTGGCTTCTATTGTTTCATATTAGAGACAGTCTCTTAAAACATTCTGCTTAATTGTTCTAGGACCGTAGAGCTTTCGGTCTTGTTAATGGTTTTTATGATACTAAGATACTAATATTAATTTTCCATATTATGTATACTGTGATATAAAGGGGTAAATGAGTATAATAACAGAGTACATCTGTTTCCAGAGGGGAATACTCCTGAGTAGAAAAGTAGGATATAACTGAAATAATAATAAATCAGCATGTTGTTTTTTTCTGCAAAGGACTAATTGAGTTCAATGGCAAAATAAAGACCAACCCATTTAGTATCACATAGAATTTTGTGGCTCACACTTTTATCTACTTCTTTAAAACATGGAGTATAATTCTGAGAGAAGAATGTGATATAACACCACAGACTCACAGAGTTAGAAGCTTTTGTCCAGTCCCTTGCTCAGAATGGAAATCCTAATTAAAACATCTTTGACAGATGTCTCCCCAGCCTTCTCTCAGTAAAAAGAAACTTACCATATCAATTATTTTGACTATTGAGCTGCTCTGACCACTAAGACATTTCTGCTAAAATTCAGACAGAATTTCCCTTGCTGTATTTTCAGATCATTATGAAAAGTAGAATCAGATCAAGGCTTTCTTTTAGGGGACACTTCTTCAAGTAATTGAAGTTTTTATATGTAAGACATACCTACCCCAGTGATCCTTTCTAATGTCACCTGCAAAATGACATTCCCATACCTGGAAAATACTATGGGAAGGAGAGTTGAATTTTGTGATAGAATATTGACATTGTAGCTGAATAAAATCACTGATGAAGTCAATACACATTGCTGAAAGAGGCCAGGTTAAATGTAAAGACTCTTATTCTGAGCCTGGAAGTTCCCCTTACCATACACAGGTAGCTGAAGCTGCTTCATATGCTGTTGATCTGCAAATCCCAGCATCCTCCATCTTTGGCCAAGCAGTCTAGGAAGATTGGAAGCTGTAGTTGATTTGTAAGCTGACAGGAATGGTCTCAGAGTAGTGTAGAAAAAAGACAGTATACAATCTTGAATGAATGGATGAATTAATAGATGGGTGAATGAATGAATAAAAATAAGATCCAAAATATATAGTAATTATTGAAAACATGTATTATGTAACAGTATTTAGTAGCTTGATGTTGACAGTAATTCTGTTAGAGCCTTTAGTGCGCTTGGAGACAAGAAATTACTGTAGTTTGCCCTGCAGATGTACTGTGTACATCTGTAGTGCAAACTCACTTTTAGGCTTACAAAAAAAGGAAAGGAGTCCCTTTGTATTTTACTCCACTTGTCATTGCCCACTATAGGGGGGGGGGGTGCTTGTCTCTCTTTTGAGGCCATGAGCCAGTCATGTGGCCAGTATGATGTAGTGGAGCACTGTTTCCTCCCCACCAAAGGGGTATCTATTTATTTTCTCACATTTGCATGCTTTTCAAATGCTAGATGGGCAGGAGTTAGGCAAGGACGGATGCTCAACCAATTGTGTGATGCTCGGGACTTGAACTTGGCTTGTCAGCTTTCCAGCTGATAAGCCCAGCGTCTTAACTGCTGAGCCATTGCACCACTCATTTAGGCTTACAACTTATGAAAATAGTATTTAGTGGCCCCAGTGAAGAATTTATTGTATTTAATGACTTAAAACAAAAGTCCTAATCTCAATAGTAGCAAATAGGGTGCTAGCCTGAAAAACAGAAACTTGTCTAGTGAATGTTGGAACAAATCAATTATTTTGTTAGGATTTTTTTTCAAAAATCAATTTGCAGCAATTATTTGGTAGTGCTTTAAGCCATTTTTATTGTGATTTAATACCAGGTGTGATATTACTGTGGTTGTATTTTGTGGTATATTTAATCTTTACCATCACACTTTGTGTTCTGCCCCATTCCTCATTATGGCAGTGTTATGGAGTGTGTTTCTAGAAGAAATGAATGAAGAAGGTTGGGGCTGTATTACAGGCATATATATTCACAGCAAGATCTCCCAAGGTGTGAAGGTCTAGCAAAAAAAAGCAGGTACTTACATTGGGCACAGCAATATAGGAAGATGCTAGAGGCAGAGGATCACTTAGTGACAATCACAAGTGACATGGAAAATAAAGAAAGTTGTTCAAAAAATTTCTGAACTCAGAAGGAGGTTCCAATATCAATTTGGTATGTTAAAGGATGCCAATCAATTAACTTTTAAGGTTGACAATTTCCAATTGGGTTAATTAGTAGTTACATGCACATACGCAGATGAGTCACTTCAATTCCTCTTAAATCTCATTAATTTTCATGAGAATTTAGAGTACATAAATATGTGTACATGCAGTATTCTAAACCACACAGGGTAGTTCTGAGGGACCATCCTATTCCACCCAGATTCAAATTTATGATCTTAATTGAAGCTTAATCCAATGATCCCACTGGTTCTCAGTGTTTTGTGTGGACCCAGGGTTCAAAAAGCAACTTAAACATGAAGAAAACATAAAGAGCAGTTTCTGCTTGTCTTAAATTAATTCAGAATGTCATATTACAATCTCTTCTCTATTAGCCCTGTTAGTGTGGTTGACAGCTACTTCGACACTGACATAGGCTGTCTATCTGTATAAAACTGCAAATAAATGCAGTTATTTTTTCCTTTACTAATGGAAAAAGGTGGCAAAAAAAATCCTTAAAAGCTTTTCTAGAGGCAAATCAGCATAAAAAAGAGGTTCCCTAGAGGGCATCTTGACTATTGAACTATCTCCTATAAGCTCAATATTTTTCAGAAGCAGAGCTGCTAATATGTTGTTTCAGATGCCCTAATTTGCTGAAACATCACCAGTTCCACATAATGTTCTGACTTGAAGGATTTCATCAATGATTCATATAGGACTGAACTTTCTTTATACAAAGGCTGGCTTCAGAAATTCCAACTCATTTAAATCTTTCTTGTTTGGAAGAGAAGTTCCCATTGGGAAGTACCATAAGTATCTTTCTCCATTTAGTTAAAAGCCCAAATATTTCAGCAGCCAGAAAATGTAGATTCTCTTGGAACTGCCAATTAAAATACTTTAAATGTTACTAGTTACTTCTCTCCATAAATCATTTTTAAGAACAATAATTTATTTGATAATCTGTAGTTCTATAATATCCTGTTTGTAACCTGTCTATATATAATTTATGGATGGCTCTGACATATCGGAGTTATTTAGAAAATGTTTTTTTTTAATCTCTAACCTATTTATGGGAAGACCACTGTGTAAATTTATATTCAAAGATCAAGCTTTTATAATGGTATGTGTTTGTTTTTGTTTACTGAATCGTATATTTAGAAATATATATCAATGATTCCAAGATTAGCATTCCTGAAATACAATTTGATAGTTGCCCAAATTTAATTGACTTTTGTTAAACCTTCCAGCAATAATCTAATCTACTATAATTTTGGTAGATAATAACATATTATGCAACATATTATGCTCCAAGCTGGAGCTATGTTTAATATAAGAAAATAAAGGCATGGTTTCTTTTAAAGCAATTACTTAACTTTTGCTATTTTGTACATCTATTTCTGAAACTTGGCAGGCTCTCTTGAGACTGTTTTATGTAAATATTTAGTAGAAATATAATTATAGCTGAACATCAACAGATGATGTATACAGACAAAATGTTTAGAGGATCTGAAAGTTGGATTCAATTTGTTTTAGTCTAAACTGGTTATCACATTCAGAAATTGAGAACTATGTTCCTTTGTCCAATGCAAGCTGGATACATTCCAATATAACAATATTCACCAATTTAGTGCTTTGTGGAAGTGTGAGGCCATTCATTTCATTTGTTATTCTACAATAGAATGTGAAGATAGTAAGCTGGATAAGTGTGTGTATTTGTGTGTGTGTGTGGTGTGCGTGCGTGCATGCACACACATACAATTTTAAATCAGTGTTGATTCCTGGTAAATGCCCAGACAAATTCTTACAGTTTTTTTGGCAAGTTTTTTCAGAAGTGGTTACCATTGCCTCTTTCCTATGACTGAGAGAGAGGGACCAGCCCATGGTCATCTGACTGGCTTTGGGCTTAAGGTGAGACTAAAATTCATGGTCTCTTAGTTTCTAACATGGTACGTAAACCATTACACCAAAGCTAGAAGTATCTTCCCCAAAATTCAAAGTGATTCAAGTTTGACCAGATATGTGTAGAATTACACTAATGAGCAAATGACAGAACTGGAACCAATGCTCCATTTCCCCAAAGAGTCTCTCAACTTTCTTTTTAATATAGTGAAGAGTTTTGTTTTATATAAAGGAAATTTAGAGGAAAAAAGTATTATGTCATAGATGGTCATTCAAAGATGAAAAGGATCCTTTCTGAAATGAGCCACATTTGTCTTTTCTTTGTAATTCGGAAAAAAATGGTGGAAGAAAAATGTCAGGGAAGCATAAATGCAGATTTGATAAGTTTGACCTTTTTTTCTTTTCAGAACAATAAATGTCAGAAAACTTAAAATGACAAGGTGGAATAGCTGGAGTTATTTATATGTTTTAATAATTTAGGGAGGAAATGCATTTTGAGACCTACATACTGATATGATGCTTTTGCTAAACTTGGTATCTAGAAACACCAGTTTCACAGCCACAATGATTATACATTTCTACTAAAAAACAAAATAATAACACACAGTATTTTAGAATTAATTATAACCTTTATGAATGAACAACATTGTTATGTTGCTCACAAATGGAAGGAATCAGTAAAGACACCATAAAAATAGACCTACAGAGATGACATAATTCTCATTTTGTCCTTCTATCTAGAATGCACAAATTCACTGTCCAGAAATATTCAGGAAGATAACCAAACACAGCCAATAATAGCTTTCAAAAATACATTCAATATGGATAACATGGATATAAATTGGAGTGGCTTAAAATAAGATAGGAATGATATGGGAAAAATACGTTTCAATAATAGGGTCTTGTTTTGTGACCTTGGTGCTCATTTCTCCAATATAAACATATTGCTACAATGATTGATTGATGTTAAGTTAGAATAAAATTATATTCAGTTGTAGAATATATATATATTTAATTTTTTTAAGAAGAGACTAGACAGCCATTTGTCTGAAATGGTATAGGGTTTCTTACCTGAGCAGGGGGTTGGACTAGATGACCTCCAAGGTCCCTTCCAAATTTATTACTATTATTATTATTATTATTATTATTATTATTATTATTATTATTATTATTATTATTATTATTATATTTATACTCAATCTGTCTTTAGTATATTTTAAAGCAACATTCTCAAGAGCTTTTCCATTCAGACAATGCTACAGATCCACACTTTTGCTGTACATGATATTGCTGCAACAGGCATATTATATTGCAGCTTTGATCATACACTTCAGAGGAAATAAATCGAAAGATTTTAATATAGTTCTAATATAGTTGGAGGGTGACAGAATGTAGATGGATAGCCTATGCATTTCTCATGCAGATGTAATTCTAGACAACCAATAATTTTATTTTTTTCATGCACAAATTAATATTTTGAATGTCCTCATGCATCTTCATAATATGCAGCATGCAAACTTATATAATTATTTTATTTTGTCTGCAGTTATCAGTGAAATATTTTTTTTAAACTCTCAAAACAAAATATGCATCCATTTTTGCTTTGATGTAAAAGTGTGTGTGCGTTTGTGTGTGTTTTAGAAAGTTTGTTCCTAGAAGTGATGAAGATCCCTCCTTCATTCAAAAGGAATATCTGATTCATGTTTGATTTTTTTTTTAATTCAGGTTATTGTTTGTCCTGTTATTTTGGGATTCCATTAGGTTATATAGTTTGATATTGCCTCAACAATCTGGGTCCTTATTTTACCGATCTCAGAAGGATGGAAGGTGGAGTTCACCTTATGCTTGAACTGGCTTAGAAGACTTGGAAACAGATGCAATGCTATACTATATAACAAAATGAAATTCAATGGTGAAAAAAGTAAGGTTCTACATTTAGGCAAGAAAAACCAAATGTACAGGTATAGTATAGGGAGTACCTTGCTCAATAGTAGTAACTGTGAGAAAGATCTCGGAGTCCTAGTGGACAATCCCTTAAATATGAGTCAGCAGTGTGCTGCAGCTGCCAAAAAAGCCAACACAGTGCTAGGCTGCATTAACAGAGGGATAGAATCAAGATCACGTGAAGTGTTAATACCACTTTACAATGCCTTGGTAAGGCCACACTTGGAATACTGCATCCAGTTTTGGTCACCACAATGTAAAAAAGATGTTGAGATTCTAGAAAGAGTACAGAGAAGAGTAACAAAGATGATTAGAGGACTGGAGGCTAAAACATATAAGGAACGGTTGCTGGAATTGGGTATGTCTAGTTTAACGAAGAGAAGGATGAGGGGGGACATGATAGCAGTGTTCCAATATCTCAGGGGCTGCCCCAAAGAAGAGGGAGTCAAGCTATTCTCCAAAGCACCTGAAGGCAGGACAAGAAGCAATGGATGGAAACTAAGCAAGGAGAGAAGCAACCTANTTATTATTATTATTACTACTACTACTACTACTACTACTACTACTACTATTACTATTATTACTATTATTATGTTATTTATAATTTGTTCTCTTGGCCCTTCATTAAATCAGTAACCAGTCTTATATTGTATAACTTTTTTTTTGATCCAACAAAGCTTAGATATTGCATACCAGTCTCAATTACAACCATTTCCAGCACAGATCATTAGGAACCTGGTGGCTTCACTATTCTGCATCCATATAAAAGGCAGTGATTATATTTCAATTGGAATCTTGGTTGAGAATGCTTGGCCCTCTTTGGAGGACACTTATGCTAAGAATATTCAGCAGGTCCTAATAATTTTACCCATGGCATTTTCATGAACTGCTTTTTAGGTTTTAATCTTAAAGAATCTAGCTGGCAATGTTCTGGGTCCTTTTTGACAAGGAAGGTTAAGTACAACAGATGCTGGGATTACTGGGTGCTGTTACAACACTTTTGAAAGAGCAATTCCATTGCCTGGGAAGGCTTTAAAACTGCTTTACATGCTGGCTGTGGCAAAGGAGCATATTTGTCCAGTTATGTATAGTTCACCAGGTGCAACTATGCCTGAGCCACTCAGATTACATCCCAAAGGTGCTTTTTCAAAAGGCAACTGGACTTTTTTTTTGTTTTTTCTTGAAGAGGGTTTTCGCTCCTCATCCAAGAAGCTTCTTCAATTCTGACTGAATGGCAGAAAATGGAAGGATTTTTATGCAGTCATCTGGTCGTTAGCACTCACTCTAAGAGTAGTTGAGACCACTTGGAGTCACCCAAGGGCACAGATAAATGGGTGTAGAACCTTCTTGGAACTGCTGAAAGGACTGTGTTGTAAATAGGAGATAGGTGGTGTCATATCCATCCCCCTCTACTGAGAGAGGGCTTTTTAATTTTAACTTTGGGGTCCACTCTATTCAGAATGTGGACTTTGCTGTCTTTTGTTGAACTATTCACTAGTTCAGCATTGTTTTGAACAGCACTGCAGAAATTGCTATTAAACTTTAAAGTCCTAGAGGGCATATGGCCAGATAATCTGTGGAATTATCTCTCCTGTTGTGGTTGTTAAGATCTGCAGGAGAGGCTTTTCTGAAGATATCCTTATTTTATGAGGCCTTGTCAAGCATTCTTCTGTGTTACTCCTAGTCAAGGGAGAAGTTATTTTGGATCCTCTTCTCTCTTCCTTTACAAAACAGTTAAGGTGCAGTTTTACAACCAGACATATGGTGCTTTAGTTTTTAATTATGTTTTTACTAAACTAAATAAAAACAAACATATTATAATCACAGAAAGTTGAAACTGCAATATCTATTAAAAATAACCCTGTGAGGTGGGTTGGCCTGAGAAAGAGTGGCTGGCCCTAAATCATGTTCTAAAGCAGAGGTAGAGAGCACAGTGCCCTCCCTTTGAAATCTCCATGTTTCCTTCTATTTGACTTTAATTTTCAAATCTTTCAAGTATAGAGAAAAACAACAGAAGCCGATTTAGGGGGGAAAAAAGACAAACGAAAGCTGGAAGTTGTAGCTGGAATTATTTTTATGCAGCTTGAAGAGATGATGGGGAATTTGGGGGGGGGGACTGTTTGTATTCTGGTATTATGAATTGTCACACTCAGAAAGGCAAGCATCCTTTCCATGGAAGCCATTATGTGACATGCTTATGTGACATGGTGTCAAAGTTCTAGAAATGACTGCTGGCATTTCAGAGAGCTCTTTGCCGAAGCCTTTGGTGAGAATAATTGAAGCCCCTTTTGGATAATTTGGTTTGCTTTGCTTGTGGCCCAGTTTGTGCCATCTTTTGTTCTTTGTTTTAATCATTGTATTATTTTATTCTCAGTATTTTTTTTATCAGTGAACTGTCCAGGGTCACTTATTTATTTCAATGTAATGAACTAAATAAATACCCACCAGCCACAAAAAATGGCTACCTCTATATTTGTGTATCAAGTTATTATTGCTATTGATACAAAGCCATTTGTCTAATGGCAATAAAAGTGTACTGCCCTAATCTTTGCAGTGGCCCAAGCTCATGGATCAAAAAATTGTATATTCCCACTTCTTTAAATCTGGTATTCTCCAGATGTGTTAGGTCTGCAATTTCTCAGTATATCTGGAGGTGCCAGGTTGGAAATGTTATTTAGAAAAAAACAACCTATATTTTAAAGTAAATAACCAAGGGAAAAATGATCCCTAAAGTACATTGGAATGTGTCTTTCTCATATGACAGGGATAAGGGATTACATTTCTAAATAAAAACATAGACTTCATGATTCAGCTAAGGAGTGATCATCTTCCATTGTCTTCCCACTTTCAGCCATGTTTCCTCACTTAGCAGACATGAAAGTGTTAACTGAAGAAAAAAAAATCTTATAATGTATATTATTCATTTCAGCAACATTTATGAAAGGCAGAATCATATCCATAATCAGAAGTGCCATGTTTTACTCTCTATTGACTCAGGTGTTTGAATTAAATAGCTATTAACACTAACAAATAAACAAGTATCTTATACAGCCTGCATAAAATATTATTCTACAAATTAACCAGATGTTCCTTTGGGGAAAGTAAAAAGCCTTGCAGAACTTTCAAAAATGCAATATAATGACTATAACTTTTCTGAAATTTGATTGATGTCTTCTTCTCTTTTATCTTAATTATTCAAATACTTTGATCACAGAATAACAAGCAAGTCCATTATTTTGTTTTGCAGTAGGGTACAGCACCAAGTGGTGAAATTAGTTTTTTATATTTGATCTACAATCCAACTAGATTTTAAAACTAGCCCAGAGTTGCTTTTCAGAGTGAGATGAGCAGCATATACATTTAACTAATTAATTAAATACATACATACATAAATAAATAAACCTGACTCAGTTTTTTCCCCTAAGAATGAATGGTCCACTGTCAGGAGAACCACAAGCATCTGTCTGGCTTTTTCTCTGACATTATTTTAATTAAGACAAGAAGCAGAGGACAAATCAAGGTTTCAGCATAACCATTTTTTTTATTTCCAACATTTTTTTCTTTTATTGAGGTAGTGTTTCAACTTCATACCATCTGAGATATCCCATTTTTCCCCTTCTTTCCCTTCCTGAAAAATAAGTACTAGCATAAATACCATGGTACACATATTAGTAATAAAAGAAAATACAAGGAGAGTAACAAAACATTTATAATATGCCTCTATTAACCAAGAGGAAGACATAAAAAGCATGGGATACTAAATGTAGCCTTCTCCAGCCCTTAACTCCTTCACTATCATTAGCATCCCTTCAGCCAGAATGACCACTTTGAAGAATAGAATAGAATAGAATAGAATAGAATAGAATAGAATAGAATAGAATAGAATAGAGCTGGAAGGGACCTTGGAGGTCCTCTAGTCCAGCCTCCTGCTCAAGCAGGAGAATCTATACTGTCTCAGACAGGTGAATGTCTGTTCTTAAAAATCTCCAGTGATGGAGCGCCCATGATTTCTGGGGGTAAGCTGTTCCACTGGTTGATTGTCCTCACCGTCAGGAAGTTTCTCCTTAGTTCCAGGTTGCTTCTCTCTTTGATCAGTTTCCAACTATTGTTTCTTGTCCTTCACTTTGGTGAACAATCTGGCCCCCTCTGCCTTGTGGCAGCCCCTCAGATACTGGAACACTGCTATCATGTCTCCCCGTAGCCGTTCTTTGTATGTTTTAGTCTCCAGGCCTTTGATCATCTTAGCTGCTCTTCTCTGAATTTTTTCCAAATTCTCAACATCTTTTTTGTGATATGGTGACCAAAACTGGCTGCAGTATTCCAGGTGTGGTCTTACTAGGGTTTTATCAATCAGTACTAATACTTCGCATGATCTTGATTCTTGTGCCTCTGTTTATTCAACCCAAGATTGTATTAGCTTTTTTGGTTGCTGGTGCACACTGCTGGCTCATAGTCAAGTGATCGTCCATTAGGACTTCAAGGTCCCTCTCACAGTTACTGTTTTTAAGCCAGGTCTCACCCAATCTGTATTTGTACCTTTGTTTTTTTCTGCCTAAATGTAAGACTTTGCTTTTCTCCACATTGAAACTCATTTTGTTGGATAGGGCCCATTGTTCAAATTTGTCAAGATCTTTTTGGATACTGAGTTTGTCTTCTGGGGTGTTAGCTACTCCTGCCAGTTTGGTGTCATCTGAAAATTTGATGAATTCCCCTTCAATTCCCTCATCTAAGTCATTGTTGAAGATATTGAAGAGTACTGGGCCTAAGACGGAACCTTGTGATACCCCACTGCTTACCTCTCTCCATGAGGACTACTTGTTGAGTACGGTTTGTCAGCCAGCTACAGATTCATCTGGTGGTAATGTTGTCTACTCTATTCTACCTTTTCCTAGCTTACCAAGGAGTAGGTTGTGGTCTTCTTTGTCAAATGTCTTACTGAAATTTAAGAGACCTGGCATTTCTCTTTGTGACATAAAAATAAGATCAGAGAAAGTTATAACCCAGAGGTTTTTTGGTTGTGGGAGACCTTAGAACAAAGAGTATCTCAAAATTTAAACAACCCTCCCCCAAAAGGGGAATGGTATTATACATGATAAATTTCTATCTGAAGAACTTTTGTAGTTGTAAGCAAAGAAGTTGTAAGTACTGGGCCAAGCCAGCTTTAGGGTTCCAGACATCAAGCTACTTGTTTCACTGTTAGATTGGGACCAAAATCTTTTCTTGCTTTCAAAGAACTCCACTACTATATAGTCATTTTTATTTTAAAAAATACTATATGTTTCAATGGAATACAACTTCTGCATGTGGAGTCATTCACGAGCCAGTGTGCATCCCATCATTGCCATTTTGAATGGCAACCACCAAGTTGATGCAGCAGAATGGTCATGCCCATCCAAGTTAAACATGTTCCAACATGAGTCTTAAGCACATACAAATAACACTTTATTGATTATTATGGGCAGATATGAACTCTGAAAACTGTCTTATGAATGACTTAGAAGTACTGAATTTTGTTATCAATACGGGTAACCTAAGTTTTGTCTTGGGAAGGATTGCAAAACAATAGTTGACACACAGATTCTAAACAGAAATATTAGAAAACATAATCCAAGGTGGGACCTTAAATAAACAAACATGTAGAAAATATTTTATGCCTTGAGGCATAACTGTTATGCCAAGTATGGATGAGATAACTGTCACCCATCAACTCTAGCATGCAGCTTTTGTGCGTTCCTGAGTCTGCTTTGTTTTTGAGAAATAGTTGTGATTTCTAGCCTATAAAACAATCCTATTTATTTTATTTCTGTACCACTTGCCTCTTGTAAACCTGATGGTGCTTTATGATAGAACAATGCAATAAATTAACAGTAGCTAAAAAACAGCATGACAATGGCATAGTTATTTAAAAGGTGTGGGGACTGAAAGACAAAAGCACAATAGAACCATTTAACTAATATTAATCCGGGAAAGGCTTGCCAGAAAGACATTGAAGGACATTTATTGTGGTTGAAGTGTTTTGTGGGTTTGTGGGTTTCTCTCCTGCGAGCAGGAATCTAACCTGAGCAAGGATTAGTGAAGCAGGTTTCATAACAATAACAGAAAGGGGATTTATTTCCAGCAAATACGTGCTAGGAATAAGCAGAGACTAACACCTAGCTAACTATATCCTTCCATGAAATATTCAGATAGCATGGGCTCTGTGGTGCGTGTGTCTGGAAAGCAAGATTAATAATCCTTTGGACAAAGAGCAGCCAGAGTGAAAGACCACAATGGAACACAGAGTTAAACCTTAACTCCCTTGCCACTACCAATTAGATCAGTAGATCATGAGGCACTAAAAAGTTAGTCTTGTTGGATTTGTTAACTCCAACAGAAAAGGACTCTATGCAATTGAAAGAAAATGGGAATGATCCCCTTTCTCTGCTACTTCCCAGAGAACCCTGGAAGAATTATTTCACATATGTTTGGCATCAATAAAAAGTATATCAGATATTGGCTTTGCATGGAGCATAGTTGATGCTATAGTTTGGGTTAGGCAGCTACTGATTAAAATATGTGCAGAATAAACTTGTGTTTTCAACCTTGGCAACTTTAAGATACCCTATATAAATTTCAACTCTGGCTGGCTGGGAAATTATGGGCATTGAAGACCACACAAATTTGCCAAGGTTTATTGGAAGGAATTGTTTTAGGTTGAAGTCTAGCTCTTGTTACCTGGCCCAATCCCATGCATCTTAATAAGTAATGGCATTTCTTTATTGGTATGTTCTAGAATTTTGGCTTCATTTCAAATGTAATGGCTACAATTCTCTGAATAGTGGTGGGTATGTCTTTTTTTGGTGAAATGTTTTTTTTGGGGGGGAGTGGGTTGCATGTCCACCACATATAGTACATTGTTTCTTAAATTTCATGGCATTTCCAGCATACATTACTATATATTTTCTCTATTTTGGCAATTATTGATGACTTTTTACCATCATTATATATTGCTATTTGACCAGGGTATCTTGGATGGATGGATGGGTGGTAGGGAGAGAGGGAGGGAGGGAGGGAGGGAAGAAGGAAGGAAGGAAGGAAGGAAGGAAGGAAGGAAGGAGTTCTATATGGAAGAATAGTCAACCTTTTATTTTAGGGAATTCAGAGTTTTGTATTTCTAAATATATGCCTTTTCACTGTTCCAAATATCTGCCATGGCATGCTATAAAAGAATCTGATATTGCATTCTAGAATGCATTCTAGAGTGCAAAAGAAATTATGGCCAATTAACCATGTACAAAGAGCTCTCAAAACCTGAAGTGAGTAAACAAATAAAATAGTAAACTCATATCAATTAATATAGATATGTAAATTAGGCATCCTGAATTAAAAAAAAAACACCTTACTATCATAAAATTATATTATTTAGGAATTCAGGATCAATGATTTATTTACTCATGATTCTCAGTATTTGTCTGTGAATAAGTTACACCTAATTTACATAAGTTGTTCTGTGAATAAATAGGAATGTTCTTAGAAGAAAAAAGTTAAGTCAAAATATAATAATTGAAATAAGGATGAAAAATATCATGTACATATCCACCCCGGGCCACCCCAATGATGCCCTTGACGTGATGACCCGATGTCTGGAGGCCGTGAGGGTCTGGATGGGGAGAAACAGACTCAGGCTCAACCCTTCCAAGACCGAGTGGCTGTGGCTACCGGC
>NW_015388566.1:51021-60557 GCF_001527695.2 Protobothrops mucrosquamatus
CTCTCTCTCTCTCTCTCTCTCTCTCTCTCTCTCTCTCTCTCTCTCTCTCTCTCTCTCTCTCTCTCTGTCTATATATGGAAGTTAAATCTAGACTACATCAAGCATCAGGTTTAAAACTTTTTACTACATTGGAGGTTTGCATGCGTTTTGTTTCCCTGAAGGCATGTGGAGAAATAATTTACCAATCAAATGGTGAAAAACTAAAAATATCTTTTGCTGCAGTTTCCATCAGAATATTACTTTATAATATAAATTATTCTGTACTATTACAGCTGACAGTGTACTAATTTTGAACCGATTGGTAGATAAATAAAGCACAATTCATTTTGGCTAGACGACACAGTTCAGGAATCATAGGATATGTTCCTATTTTTAATTCTGTGGCAGTGACTGATATAATAGAATAGTGAAATCTGTCAGCAAATATGCAAAAAAATATTTCAAGATTGTAAGCAGGAGCGCTGCCAGCAATAAAAAGCAGGGTGGTAATCAGATGTGGAATCCCTTATCTTGAAGAAGCACAGCTTAAATGATGGCAGTAATGGGAGATAAAGCAAAAGAGGCGATGAAAGTTAAGGATGAACAGAGAAATATCTTCCAAAGAACTGGAGCAGAAGACCCATGTGAAAAAGCTATTGCTGAGGAAAGATACCTGCAACTGCCAAGAGTGAGTCTCTGCCAGGTTCTGGACAGGAGTGATAGGAAAGATAAATTAAAAAAGAATGGGCTGTATGCCTACTTCAAGGCTCTTCATCTTAATATGAAAATATATGGTATATTCAGTAGTGCCAAATGCATCCTGAAATGTTCAGCTTTGAAGGGGCAGAGTTTGCCACATTACTGTACATTGTTTTCAGCAAGTTGAAATTTTTTTTTTCTTTTATACCATTGTTCAAGCTGGTGATTTTCAAATTTAACTTGAAACTTGTACAAGTAATCCAAAACTAGTTGCCGCTAGAAGCTAATTGAATGTTGGATTTCTTCTCTGTGTTTCCCCTCCCCCACCCCCACCATAGTTCTCAGAATCTGTGTACTGCAACAACTTTTCCTCCAGACTACAATCTCAGTCATTCTTAGCCAGCAAAGCTAAAAAGAGCAGAGATTCGGCAATACCGCTTTAAAGGATGCATTATACATGTATTTACATTATAAAATTTCAGAAAAGAATGCAGATAGGGCAAAAGTAATACAGGCATCCTTGACTTATGACCAGTCACTTAGGAACTGTCTGGGGTTATGACAGACCCCCAAAAGTTACTTATAACCCAGATTTGAAATTTCAATGTCCACCCACAGTCACGTGATCATATTTTGGATGCTTGGAAACTGGCCCACATTTATGACCGTTTGCAGCACTCCATGGTCCTGTGACTGCAATTTATGATGTGTTTGCCAGAAACTGAATTTGCTTCCAGTTTCTGATGCAAACTGCCCCATAGTGAACAATGGACTCACTTAATGACCACATCATTCACTTAATGGAAACTGTGCTCACTTAATGACTACCACGAAAAGAGGTAGTAAAATCAGGTCTGGTCATGTGGTGAGCTGCTTTATGACCATCACAAGTTAATTGTGGGTTCGGTTATGATCATAAATTGAAGGAAAACCTGTACAGTACAAACTTGAGCAGCACCGTTAGTGCGTCATCTTTACAATTTTAGATTTCAATTAATTCAGTCATCTCTCTTAAGACACCTGAACAAATTTTACATGATTTATACTGATTAAAGATTGTATGGGATTAAATTATATATTTAAATTTTAAAGATTGTATGGTATGATAAAGTCAGCTATTTGTATTTCATTGACAATATTTTTCCTAGCATTAATTGTCCCATTTCAGAGTCTTATCGCAGACATTAGCATGACAAAGGGTAAGTTGTATATCATTTGGACAAACACTTCACTGTTGCTTTAACCCAAGCTATTGGCAACAGTCCAGTTGATTTCAATGGGCAGAAGGGCCAGGTTGAATTCCCTCAGTGCTTAGTTAAGAGGGGGATTATAAATCCCTGCGGTAGGCATGGCCCAAATGAAACTGATCTCTTCCCAGAGCTACTAAAGTCCAATGATGAAATCTTTAATCAGTGTTAGTTAATTAATTGTTAATTATATTTTTATTAGTTTTATTACTTTTTAAATAATTCAAGGTGGAGAATATACCTAATACTAATTATACTAAACATACCCAATACTAATCATAATTTTAATAGAGACTTTAGGGAATTCTAGGGTTAAGAAATCATGTTGAGGAAGGAAACTTTACTGGACAGAGTGGGAGAAATGCTCATTGTAGTTTCTATCATCACAATTCCAACTCTGAGAAAACAGATTATTTCACACGCTTTTATTCATACTGTTTATGACTAGTAATTATAACTGTATTAACATCTTGCCTTGTCATTTGGCTCTATGTTTATGAGTATGGGCATGCCTTTTTGCAAAACTCAGTCTACATTGATGCTGTTATTCAATGGTATTCCCATAAAGCCCCTTTTCTGCTTTCTTGTAGCCTACTGTCGCTACTCAGTTCTATCTACATTTTACAGGCATTCTCTTTAGAAGCTTTTCCATCCATTTCTTCAGATTTTGAACAGTGTACAGTATAAAAGGACCTCACATTTGACCAGGCATTTCTTGTTGCAGCTTCTAATAGCCAATAACATCTGCTTACAATAAATGGGAAGATTAAATGCATTAAGTATATTTATGGAGACACAAATTATATTTTATTGTATAAATAAATTTAATGTTTTAACTGGAGCAAGCTTGTGCTGGTATAGTGAGAAGTATCACTATGCAAGATTCATTTCAAGAATATCATTTATACAATTATACATAAACATGTGATGTAATGAAAATTATATGCAAAAAGTGATGTAATGAAGTTCAGGCTAGAAAGAAACCAAATTAGAACTTGTTAAGGAAGAAAAGCTAACTCAGAATTTTTAGCCAAATGGAGACATTTTCAAGCTGTGCTCTTGGCAAGATTGTAAAAAAATATAGGAGTTTATAAACATTCAACTGAAAGTCAGAGGTGACAGTCAAGGCTCTTGTAAAGGTGAAAAATAAGAGAGACTCATTTATGTCCCATTACTTCAACAGCCAGACAGTTAGAATGCTAGTTGAGTAAAAGGATCAAAAATGAGTTTGTGAAAAGGAATGAACTTTTGTGAAATGCAAGTGATAAGATGCTTGAATAAATGCTGTTCAGTTTTTCATTCTAGGTAATATAGGACAAGTATAATTAAATTTGACTTCACTTGACTTTCTCTGACCTTCATTGATTTCCAAAAGCCACCTGTGGATTTGCTGATATAACACTGCTATGCATTCGGTTTATCCAAACAAAACTAGAGAGGTACAACTCCTCATTTATATTTTTGTGTAATTGTCACAGATACAATTTATATATTTCTTACTCATGACCCCTATTAGCTATGTGTATGAGTAGTGGCAGGCAACAAGTCAGTTCCAAGTTGTGAGAATGAATTGAACTGTCTTTGCCCTGATATATTGGAATGAAAATTTGAAATTAGCAATAGAGTTAAAATTAGTAAATAGATAATAATTAATAAGAAGAACCTGCCCCTAGTATTCCAACTGTGTTACACAAGGACTTCCCTTATTTAGGAATGTTCTGCTATTATTCAATAATCTTGCGGTGGACAATAGCTAATTTTTGTTTTTCACTGTCAGTTCATCATGAAAACAAGTTAATTACTTCATGGCCATTCTACTCATCCTTCTCAGGAATGGTCCCCAATGAGCCAACATAGTAGGAATTTGGGGAGGGGGATTGAAAGGTACCAGGTTATTATTGTTGTTGCTATTATTTGAAAAAAAATTAGAATAAAAAGTATTGGTTATATTAAAAAATTAAAAAGAAAAATAGCCAACAAATCTAAAGAGCATATTTAAAAAAGACCTATAATCTTTCAAACATTTTACAGATACTGTATGTCTGTCCAAACTGAATTGGAAGTAATTAGTTAATGAAATTATCTATATAACTAATAAATAATGGCCCAATTTCATTGTTTTTTTAAAAAAAATTATGTTAATTTTGCAAGCTGCTTCCCAATTTTTTTTAATTACCATAAAGCCAACAGACAGTATTCTTTAGTTTTCGAATGTTTTGAAATAACAAATAACAGCCAACACTAAAAACAACATTATTATTTTATATTCATCCAATGAATATCGCCATCTGGGTATTTTCCAATGATTTAGATTCTAACTAAGAACTTTCATAAGATTTTCTATTATTATAGCCTACTTCAAAAATTGTTAGTGGTCTTGACTGTTCTGGTCTATATATTTTAGAAAGAAATAATTACACTTGACTCATTTGAAACCTGCCTTTTGCAAAATGTAAGTTGAAAATGGGAGAAGTCATAAGCACATCCATACCAATCTGAATTGTGAGGAATCTTCATTCCTCACGATTGCTTGAGAATTAAGTTTATCCTTTTTCTTTTCCTCCCACACCAAATTTGGTCCTGTTTTGTTCAGCTTTTGAAGAACTATCTGATTGATAGATAAACAGATGGACAGATAGGCAGAGTCCTAATTCCCTTGATTTTTTCAAACATTCTGTTGGGTTGAAAATAATAAAACTCACTTGCTAATATTTATTTCTCTGCAAAATAATTTGCTTAAACAATTCATTTCTCAGTCTTGTTCACTCCAACTGAATCTCAAACCTTATTCGCTTTTGCTACATTCACTGAAAAATGTAGAGAATGTCAATATTCATTTCTTCTGCTTCCCTGGTTTTCATGAGATTGATCTTCTAAACAAGTTTTTTTTACACAATATTCAATTTAATCTAGCCACTGGAGGAAGAGGTAAAAAAGTGAATGCATGCTTTTGCTAGTGCATTTTATTCTTTCAAATGCTTCTGTTAAGAGCAATTCAAACATTTTTGCTGGAAGGAAATATAAAACTGTGCTGCATGCTTTCTTGTGAGTAGTTTTGTGAATTCAGTTCTCTGCTTGCACTTCATCTGTAATTACAAAAACAGGTCAGATATGAGTACTCTGTTTTCCCAATATTTCCTGTAATCTACAATGCCTGGAACAATCTCCATTAAAATTCTTGCTGCTTTCAGCAATTTAAACACCAAAATTGGTTTCCTTTGCATCTGTAGGTGACAATTTTATCTATGAGTGAATGAGAGGGGTGGCAGATGTGATGAGATTTTAATGTAATTATATAAGGTATAATATACTTTTCCTGCTTGGTAGTATTATAATCAGTGCTTGTCCAAGCAGTACTGAAGTGACAAGAAAAATACAATTTCATATTATTTCATTTTTGATGAAAATACGTGCCTAAGGAAAGCTATTATGCTGTGCCCCTCTTTGATTATAAATGTATGACAAATCATTGAGTGAAAAGAGTACAGCAGTCATGTCATGGGCTGTTAACTTGTGGCTCTCCATAAGGAAATGACAACTCTGGCAACATTTGATTTCTGTTAGATGAACTTCAGAGCCCTGGAGAAACAAGCCTGAATAGCAGAAAAGAAAAGAAAAAAGATTGCTGAAATTGCTGAACTAGTTCAAAGAAATAAATAGCCATAAAAAATATCAGATTAATGCTGATCGGTTTTGAAATTTGATATGTTTGCATACTGCAGAGTTTTATTTTTCATTTTCAAAAATCCTGAAGCGGGATCACAGCCATAGAGTTATCAAACTAGAAAGATACAGAAATGATTCAGCGACCTTGGTTGGGTCTGAATGCTCCATATCCAACCAGCTTAGGTAAACAGGACCCAATTATGTGTATTCCGCAAATAATTATGATTCATCATAATTCATGTGTCAAAGACTATCTTTGAGGAAGGGAAAGTACCAGACCGAGCAATCTCTCTAGCCTAGGTTCTATTGAACTCCAATAGCTTTAGCCAGAATGATTAATGGAAAAGAATAGCACAATTTGCAGTTCTATAATATCTATAAAGCAACAGATTTTCTGCTCATAGGAAGGAGTTTTGAATTCTGCATGCAATATATCATTACAAAACCACCACATTCTATAATTGCTAGCCCCAAAATCCCCTTTGCTTTTGCTTTTTCCTTTATGCAAATAGGACTGATCCTTCTAGATTAGATTCATCTTTAATTTCACATTGCAATATTTACAGTAATTTTTCTCTGAGCTACTTTCAGACAACTAGCACTTATCTCAGAGCTGTCCTCCATGCCCCTTCCATGATTCAAGGAAGTGGGCACTACCAACTGCTTCTCCTGGAATAACTGAGTCAGCTAGTTGGAAAAACTGGTTGCGAAGGTATCTACAATAGATGCAAATAATATGAACCTTTATAGGTCACAAGCCAGCCCTTTGAATTGTAATCATTACTCATGTATTAGAAGCTCATGCATGGCCCATAACACAAGAATAATATGCTTCAACTAATAAATATAATACTACATTTTTATTAAACTGAAGTTTCCATATAATCTCCAGAGAAAGCCGTATCTAAAGCACATCTTCATTCATCCAGGCTGGTAAAGAGGAGGGCATTAATTATTGTGACTAGGTCATCCTGTCCCAGGTAGGATCACAAGTGGAACAAAGCTCCCTCTGCCAGCTGTTTCCTCTGCTTGTCCAGAGTCAAGGTGACAAGTCATTGGAGAAAACCTCTATTTAGAGAAAACACAGGAACAGACAGAAAGATGCACAAACAGCCATACACTTTTGCTAGGGTTCAGTTTTAGCCTGCTATGTCCCATCCAGTCCTTGAGGGTATCCAGACACCCGGACAAGACTTTAACAGCAATTCTAGTCTTGCCTAGGTGCCAATTGACAACTGTGCATCATAATGAAGAATGTATCCCCAAAACCTTTTTTTTTTGTTAAACAGTGTAAAGCAATGAGTTAAAATTGGTTAGACGCTGAGTATAGAAATGATGAAAGAAAAAGATTATCTTTGCTTGACATTGAATGTTGCCCATACTTAAAGTAAGGAACAATATGTCAGCCCCACTAGATAAATCAGATCAAGGAATCGAGTTCACAGGAAGGTTAAATACTTTTATTGAGATTGGCTGTAATGACAGAACCTTGCATGTCTGATTGTGCTATACCTCCTCCCCTCTCTAATACCCTTGGGAATTAGGGAGGCATCTTGTATCAGCCCAAGGTATTATTTTCTCCTTGTCCTGATAATAGAGTTCTTATATCTCCATAAAGGACAAGAAGTAAATATCTTGTAATCAGTGGCATCTTCAGGGGGATCAAAATAGACAAGTTGGTAATTGTGACAGCACAATCCAAGCCCCACTTCTTTTGCCCATACATACATATGCTAAAAGATGGAGCTTTTACCATGCTGCTGTAACTGCTATCTGACCCATGTGGGCTGCCCTGCAGATGCTGCTGCTTATAATAGTTTTATCTTCCTCTTTTTATTTGATAATTTAATAATTCCTACAAGCACAAAACAAAATGCAGGCTTCTTCAGAGAACAGGTTTTTATATGAATCTTTCTCTGTCTTTCCCATTTCCTTCCATGGGAAGCTTATATTCCTAAAACATCAACTATCATATTCTGTGCACAAAATCACATTGATGGTAAGATTTTATGCTTCCCACATTCAATTTAAATTATACTGTAAGGAATTTGACTTACCATAAAATTGTTTTGGTCTATAAGCTGATTCATCTAGTTGTAATTTCTCTTACAAATTTTAATACATCTTTCCTAGCATACATTTTTGCAAGTAGTATTCATTGGTAAAATGCTACTTATATGAATGCTTTTCTCAATGTATTAGTATTATTATTTTTTGCAATGCTTTGCAAAACTAAGGAAATGAGGATATTTTGACATTTTTCATTTTGTGCTTAGGTTCAATAAAAATAGACATCTTTACCTGTGAATCACATGCATATCTCCTCCATTTCTAATTGGTATCCTGCTGGGATGAGTATAGAGGAGTTTCTACTTAGGAATAAGAATTTAAAAAAATGTTATGGGTTATCATTAAAACGAAAGGGAGTAGAGAAAGTTATAGGTTCATATACCTTTTTGCCTTGCAGTGAAATCTGATCATGAATTTTTTTTCTTCTGTTATGTGCGTAATTATACTGGATGCATAGCCTTACATTTACCTATTTGCTTTCAAGCCTATAATGAAATTTGAATAACTACAATGCAGTCTGAGAGAGAAAGACAGTTTTGTGTAAAGGTTAAAGGCACCAGACTGGAAATCAGGAGTCCATGAGTTCTAGTCTCACTCAAGGTATAAAACCAGCTGGATGACTTTAGACCAGTCGCTTCTCCACCTTAGGAAGGAAGGAAGGAAGGAAGGAAGGAAGGAAGGAAGGAAGGAAGGAAGGAAGGAAGGAAGGAAGGAAGGAAGGAAGGAAGGAAGGGCAAATTACTCCTGAAAAACCTAGCCAAGAAAACTGCAGGCACTTTTCCAGGTAATCTCCAGAAGTCACCATTGAGTCAAAGACAGTAAATAAATGAAAAAATTGGAGAGAATATTTGAAAACAGCTGTGATGAATGTGGTCAGATAGGGTAAGGGTTAAAGAAACTAGATTGATTGGCCCATCCAGGAGCCAGGAAAGAGACAAACTAGCCTCAGAAATGCTCAGAATGCTGAGAAGCCAATCAGATGTTTGTGTTTCTTCTCCCAGGTGTGCATTTAAAAGGAGAGAGCAGTTCTATTTTGTCTTTGGGGGTGTGTTCTCTCTGGCTAAAAGCAAGGTAAGAGCAACTGGGCTGAATGTAATTAATCTGGAGAGAAAACAGGTCAGTGAAGCTAGTTTTTTGTGAAGGTGCTATAGGGCTATGAAAAGGGGCTTCTTCTGGGAAGCAGTGAGACACAAACCACTACACCCATTGTATGTGCCCATAACAACTGCTAGTAAATGGAGACATGCCCATTTCCAGCATAATGTAAAATGTGACCAGATTAGCTTCAATAGCCTTGGGTAATTGGGTAATGAAATGAAAACATTTTTCACTGATTTTTATCAAGCTGCTGTTCAATAAAGAGTGAATAGATTATTCCATCCTTAAAATATTTCAAAATGCAAATCATGTGGGATTATAGAATTTTCTTCTCAAAGAGGGATGGTTTGGTAGTTGGCATAAAGTACTATACATAATTTATATGAACAGCCCCCTTGGTTCCACTCATTAACAATATCTGAATTATTTCAAACTGAGACTTTGGAAAGCTGTTGCCAATCAGAAAAGACAATACTGGATTGAATGTTCAAGTAAGGCTGATTCTTCTCAGGAATTTCTCTTCTATATATTTGTGATTAAACTGCAAGAACAAAACAGAAATACTGTACTTTAACATGTTTATTTATTTATTTATTTATTTATTACATTTATATCCCGCCCTTCTCCTTGCGGACTCAGGGCGGCTGACAATTGGATAAAATACTAACATATTATACACCTAATTAAAATTTGATTAAAAAGAAATATTTAAATTTGTCAAATTAAAAGTAATTAAAACCCCTTTAAAATCCCTTAGGCCAGTCCCGCAAGCTGGAA
>NW_015388566.1:60657-73219 GCF_001527695.2 Protobothrops mucrosquamatus
GTCCAAATTGCTGCAGGTTACAATGTAATTAAGACCACAGTTCTCCTTTGCTGGCTATACTTTTGCAGACCTTGCAATCTGTTTCTTTCAACCCGGAATGAGAAGTATTGTAGTACATTACTGAAATATAATGTCTTCCCGTAGAAGGTAAAAAGGACATAATACAATTTCCAGCTCCATTGAAGAGGGTAATAAGTCTAGGCTTTGTGGCTTCCCATAAAGTTATTGAGCTTTATTCCCAGGATAGAAAATGTGAAAATCTGATTCTTGTGTTGCATTCCTATCTTTAATGCCACTGTCTTTTTTTTTTTGGGTAGTCAATCTCATTCAAAACTCTCTACCATGTGATTGCAATGCTCAGATTCATTGTGCCCTGTACTCACAACTGCTCTTCATGCAGGTCAGCAGGATAAAATGACAATGAAAGCCAAGGACTTGTAAAATTTATCTTGGAAGGTTCTTGACAAGATAATTGAACTCTGAGTCACATATGAGCTTTCTTGGAGTTCTTGAAGGATTGTATCTGCTGCTAAACAAAATCAACCAGCAAATTTGCAAAGGGAGCAATTTGGATGCCTTGCTTGTTCTCAGAGTATCTCAATTTCTATGGTCGTCCATCTCAAATTCATGACTCTAGGCAGATAATTAGCAGTAGGAAACACTCTCTCCACACACATTCAGCTTTTAATATTTCTTATATGTATCAGTTGAAAATTCAGGTCTTCATAATTGGACTGCAAACTTTACAGTGCTGTTTACATACGTCTACTCAGAGGTAAACCCCACATGTTTATACAATGGGACTTATTTCCAATTGGTGTGCCTGAATTCCTTTCATAACTCATTGGAATAAATGAATGTAAACTTTTTGACTAATATAAAAACCAACTACGTAATTGAAAAAAAAAAATACAAGGGTATTTCAAAGAGTAAATTGCTCCTTTGTTTCACAGCACGAAGTCCTTTTAAAAGTGTAGCTCATACTGCAACATGATTGTACATCAAGTAAAAAGAAAACATACATAACTTTTTTTTCTTTTGGAGTTATTGTTTTTAATTAGTTTGGGTTCATCAAAACCAACATAGAATAAGTATGTTCTTTCAACAATTTCCTTTGGCCCGCTACCTTCTTGGTTATTAAAATGTAAGATCAACCTTTGCTCAGTTTAAGGACTGATCCAATTCAACCCTGACCTTGTCAACTAAACCCAATGCATTCAGGAAGTTCAGAAGTATTCTCCCACTGATGCTTCCTAGAAGCAAGTGGGTCTTTAAAATATACTGCTTGAGCTTCAGGAAACAGGAAATACTGTAGGCATTCAGTCAAGCAGCTATTGAAAGCTGGAATGTAAAATCTCCTTTTCAAATAATCTAAATTGGTAGCTATTGCCATATAGAAAAGCAATGAATTCTTCAGGTTAATGATGTGTTTTATAAAGAGGTACTTTGCTCTAGTGGTTCTGAATCTCTTCACATTATATTATTTGATCTATATCTTTCTACCCTGGAAAGCACTCAGTTAACAAGTAATCTATGTAGCTTCAATGGATTACCAAGACCTCTAATGTGTGAAAGAAATAAAAACTTATCTTTTCATACACACACACACACACACACACACACACACACACGCACACACACACACACACACATAAACTGTATTTTAAATACAATCTTATATATTTATAAAAGGAGATGCCCATCAAATGGTTTTGTGTGCCTTATTTTTCTGTGTGTATTCAATGAATTTAGTCCAGAAAACCAGACCACTTTCATTCAGATTTATTACATCCTCTCCTCTCCTGATTCATGTATTTTTTCATTTATTTCTCTTATATTCTGAGTTGCATATTTTCAATATGTCATGGTTACATGCATATTAACATCAGCTGCCCATCATATTGAGGTTGATCTATTGAGGTTTTCACAGAATACTTTTTAGTGACATCGAGAAGGTTACTAGCTTTAGTTACCAGATTCAATATATTTTGACTCGTATTCCACTGTAGAGGAGTTCAGACATAGTCTTGAACAATAGATGCAGCAGTTGTTAGGAAAGCATGAATTGCAATGATAAGGAATGAAGAAGAAATGCCAGATGGTCCAATTTTGACTCTCATTGGTATAATAGGAAAAGAAAGCACAATGCTGTGAGATTTTCAAGATTCTGTTGTTACAGCCAATATAAATACAATTCTAGTATTTCATGTGGTATTGGTTCCTGGCTTGCTCTACTTCAGAGGCCTGACAGCCACAAAACTTAGTTTTATCTTAAACATGTTCACCTATTCTATCCACCAGTTTATATATTGCTAATTGCTATTCAAATGTAGCTCAGGATAGTTATGGGGATGAAGATCTAATTTCTCTGCAGCCAGATGAAGAGGTTAGGGCATTATAATATATGCAGAATAGTGATAAACCTTTGGTGTTCTCCATGCTATAAAGAAAGGGATTTAGAAGCCTTTTGTTGATGTCTTGATTAGCATTGAGTTAAGCTGGTGCTTTCAGCCCTTACTTTGTTCACATTATTTCTTAAAACGATTACCCAATAAATACATAAAGACATTGAGTTCTAATAAGAAATCAAATTCACTGACTTGTAGTCATAATGGGTAGTTGAAACATTCAGTATGATCCTAACAGAATAATGTGTGGTCTGAATTTAGTTCTTTATCAATTATTTATTTTCCTGAATGCTTATGATTTCTTATTTTAAAACCTTAAACCGCCCCCCCCCCCAACCTCTGATCCATGCACTGGCACCAGACTGTGGCATGCCAGAAACTGGGCCATGCAAACAAGTGAAGCCCCATCTGTAGGATGCAGGCAACATGTGAAACCACACCCCCTCCAGTCCACAGAAAACCTCTCTCCATGGAACCGGTCCCTGTTGCCCAAAAGGTTGGGGGTCACTGCATTAAACAATATTTAAGAGTTTAAAAATTCTGAAGTGTAAATGGTCCAGAATCTATGTGTAGATAAACAGAAATCAACATTGAGGATAAACCAGTATGTAGAATGGTACAGGGTCTCCTGCTCGAGCAGGAGGTTGGACTAGAAGATCTCTAAGATCCCTTCCAATTCTGTTATTCCATGTTGTGCAAAATTATTTTTGTTTCCATAACTTTCTTAATTTGCTGTAGACAAAGGACTTTAAAAAATGCAGGATAATTATTACTTGAAATTTGCAGAGGTTTGAGAGGAACATTTAACTGCAAACCTTAATTTCAGCAGTATGATCAGATTTAGTGGAACAAAACTGAGACAGATTAGAGTCTTGCAATCATCTTCAGAGAAGCCACTCATGTTATAATTTAGTTCTTATGCTTGTGATTAAAAAGTCAGTGGGATATCCTAGAAGAGTATTCTCTAACTAAAAGTTTTGCTGACTGAGAATTTCAAACTTAAGGAACTACTGCTAGTAATGGGAACTTCCAGTGAGCTGAATGTCCTCAAGGGAAAACAAGGACAGTGTTGCAACAGAGATCGGTGACCAGGCCATCTCTTTGGAAAAAGGAGTTTGTGAGGTTACCCAATGCACTCTGGACAGCTGCTCGTCATGAACAGACTGCAGGTATCAAGGTTTTTGCTGACAGCTCATGAGTGGAGTGGCTACAAGTCAAGGCACTTCCTCCAAGCTTATAGCCATTAATATAGCCTATATGGATGGAAAGCTCAGTTGAGCCTCATTAATTACTTTTAAAATTGCTTTTAATTGCTTTTTAACTATTAAGAATCTTTGGATTTTCAAGTTTTATAACATTCACTGGGTAAGTCTCCTTCAGTCCTTGGAGAAAGAAGTTTTAAGTACAAGATTAAGGACTTTAAAAAGTGGGGGGAATAAACAGCAGAAGTGTGAATAGAATCTTGATTTCAGAAAGATAGAAATAGTTTGAGGATTGAGAGGGATTTGAAATAAACTATAAAAATTTTCCCATGGGAAAATGCTGTTGTTTATAAAAAAAACATAAGAAAGTTTATACACTAGAGGGAAAAAGAAAGAACTTAGATTATATTTAAAGAAGAAAAACACTTAATTTCAACTTATTAACATAGAACAAAGCAAAATACTTTAAATTTGGATGAATTCAAGGCTATTTGGGATCAATGGACTCAGAAGTTAATTAGACTGCCTGCTATCATAGATAAATGGGATTTAAAAGAGGTAATATAAGAGGAACAGGTTTTATTGGACAAGATTGACTTGAATGTGAATTTAAAAATGACAAGTTATAAGAATGATATGAAAAAAGATGTAAACCTGGCTAATGTCATTATTAACAAAATTATAAATCAAAAGAATAGCTTGGATAATTTCCTTACTTTGGATTTTCCAAAGAATCTTGTTAAAGTTTTGAAGGATTTTCTAAGAAGAGACAAAGAGAAATGAAAAATCAAATTCTGGAGCATTATTTAAGGGGATTAAAGTTCAACATTGGAATTAGAAGTTAAATATTTAGATTTTTTTGAGAAAAATAATTACTATGTTAAAGTAAAGAAAGGGAATAAAGCCAGTTTATTTCATAGAGGTTAAAATATATATGTTGTTTTCTGATAATTCCAATGGAATTTTGCTGACTAGGACTGAATGATGAGGCTTTAAGAATTTATTTATAAATAAGAAATGATATATGGGAAGAAAATATATTTTATTGTATTTTTAGAGAAGATGATGTTAGTGAAATTGTTTGTACTTGTAATGAAGGGGGAAATGATCTATTTATATATTTTCTTTTTCTTTATATTTTTTCTTTTATTTTTTATATTTTCTGCACTTTCTATTCTTTTTTCATTCTTTTATGTTTTTTAGTTTGCATTCGCCTTTTATCTTTGTAACTGCAAATTTTAATTTTATATATAAACTTTGTGGATGAAACTATTAAATACTGTGAATAGATGCCTGAACATAATCAGTTTACAATATCAAAAGCCACAAAGAACACATATCTGTCAAAGCATACAATATTCTTTGTTGTTTCCAGTATAATCAGACTAGGAGGAGAGACATAGATGTCATTTAAAAATCAGGTAGCACTTCTGTCATCAAACAACTTGTCCTAGAGCAGTTACAGAAATCGGTATTCAGATCAGCTAATAAGCATGTCACTTTAAAGAGATTTGTGAGTTGGCCCAGCAGTGCAGTGGCATTGTATTGTATGGCCAGTTGGGAGTCAAGAGCTTAAATCTCATTTCTTTTATGATATTAGACAACTCCAAATGTTTATTCTTCCAGCAAATATTGGCACTGTAGTAGGATTAGAAAGAGCTTTCAGTTTGGAACATTTCCTTCCAGAAATTGCTGAATGGCCCCCTGGGATAGCATGATCTGGGTTAGAGGGAAGTGTGTAGTGGGGTGTCCCAGGGCTCTGTTCTGGGCCCAGTGCTCTTCAACATCTTCATCAACGATCTGGACGAGGGGATAGATGGGGAGCTCATCAAATTTGCAGATGACACCAAGCTGGCAGGAATAGCCAACACTCCAGAAGACATACAGGAGGATCTGGACAGACTTGAACACTGGGCGCTATCTAACAAAATGAAATTCAATGGTGAAAAAAGTAAGGTTCTANATTTAGGCAAGAAAAACCAAATGTACAGGTATAGTATAGGGGGTACCTTGCTCAATAGTAGTAACTGTGAGAGGGATCTCAGAGTCCTAGTGGACAATCATTTAAATATGAGCCAGCAGTGTGCTGCAGCTGCCAAAAAAGCCAACACAGTGCTAGGCTGCATTAACAGAGGGATAGAATCAAGATCACGTGAAGTGTTAATACCACTTTACAATGCCTTAGTAAGGCCACACTTGGAATACTGCATCCAGTTTTGGTCACCACGATGTAAAAAAGATGCTGAGACACTAGAAAGAGTACAGAGAAGAGCAACAAAGATGATTAGGGGATTGGAGGCTAAAACATATAAGGAACAGTTGCTGGAATTGGGTATGTCTAGTTTAACGAAGAGAAGGACAAGGGGGGACATGATAGCAGTGTTCCAATATCTCAGGGGCTGCCACAAAGAAGAGGGAGAAAAGCTATTTTCCAAAGTGCCTGAAGGCAGGACAAGAAGCAATGGGTGGAAACTAAGCAAAGAGAGAAGCAACCTAGAACTAAGGAGAAATTTCCTGACAGTTAGAACAATTAACCAGTGGAACAACCTGCCTCCAGAGATTGCTGGCTGGCATATTTTAGAATTCTCCAAAACTGCCTAATTTCAGTTTGATAAATCTTACATATATCTACCTAGTAGTCCTATACTGTCTGGGGATTTAACTTATTGACCAGAAATTCAAACAGAGTTGTTTGTGATAACTGTTAGCATTATTGGAATTATAGGAAAGGGGGAAGGGCAAGCATAAAATATATTGTATATATAACACATTTATGAAGAAACCATATTTTGAAAACATTCCTAATTGTATTTACTTAATGCATGAATCTGCTGTCCTAACTGTTAACTTTAAAATTTTGCATATATCAGATTTGCTGTCATTGGATCATAGCAATAGGTTATAAATGCATAAGAGTGGCAGTTTTAAGTTACATTTTGACTCTCATTCATTTTGATGTAAGAATTTCTAAGAAACTTTCTAGTAAATTTGAATGTTGTTTTCATGCAAATAGGTAAACATCTAAATAGATGTTTAAAATTCTGAGAGTACTTGGGAATAAGACAAGTGTGATTAAGATAAATTTAACTACAAGGTAGATTAACATTTTCAGAGGCCTTCTTACATTTAATCATGTAAGATTACATTCAGTTAAACAAAGTCAGGGCTATTAAATACATTCTTATAAATACTTTAGAAGACACTAGTGAACCTCCATGTTTTAATTATATCATTATCATGTTTTACTATGGGCATGTCAAAACAAGGGACCTCTGCATTTTTTTTTAGAGGAATCATTTTGTTGGGTTGTTCACTTTTGTGAGGAGGTTAGTTTTCTAATGTAGGGAAGAAATCTAAATTGTGGAACTCCCTTTTTATAGAACTCTGGATAATTCAAAATACTGCAGGACAGATACTTATGTATGAGAAGCTTCTGGCAGAGCAGTGCTGGGTTAAACAAGTATGGACTTACTTTCAATTATTTATACTCCCTTCCTCTCTCTTTTTTTCCTTCTCATTTTGTTGCTGTCCAGTCTCACCTCTGTGTGAGTTTGAAACAGGCAAAATAAATAAGTAAAATGCCATGTACATCAAGATTGAGCAATTTGTGCCTCTGGAAGCTCTTCTAAATGTTTATTCAGATGAAGATGTATACAGAAAAGGTTATTTGCTGAGCTGATTTACTCCATCACACCAACTGTTCAAATGACTTAAATAGAAGAAACCGAATCAGCTCTGGAGGTTGAAGGTAATCCATACAAACTACCTTATTACTAAGCTTTGTGGCTTAGAAGTGATCTAGATGGATGATGGTGAATCTTCAAGTATCTACTTCACCTTATGCATTTTTCATAAATGTTCTTGTTATATTTAGTTTCCTTGACTAGTGGCCAATTGTGTTAGTAGCTTCTTTCATTTCTGCCTGCTCAGGGAATATGATCTCTTTAAAATATATACCCCATGCATTATTGGATGGGAATGTCGTGACATCTAGGGGCATGGACATAACATTTATTATTATTATTTTGCTTCATATTGATTCATTATTTCCTAGTCTTTTAAAAGGTCCCTAAAGAGCTTACAATAAACACTTTATTTGTATGCTTGTTATCCTGCCCTTGCTTCAAAGTCAAAGCAATAAATGGGTTTTCTACATTTTCTATCTAGAATAAACTGAAAGTAGATTAGATTGAGAAATAGTATAGTCTTCTTAAACCAATTTGTATAGTCATATCTCACTGAATAAATTTCAACTATCTGTTTTTACAGAAAATATTGACATTATTAATAGACTATACACAATGTAATAGGTCAAAACCAAGCAAAAACCATTGGCCTCATTGAGACAACATGCACAGCCAGGGTTGTACAACTTTGGGTAGCTCAGCGGTCATGCTGTTTTTCTACAACACACTGAGTGCAACATTCTAGGTCCATGAGAAGAGAGAAGATGACACCAAACTGGCAGGAGTAGCCAACACTCCAGAACTCAGGATCCAAAAAGATCTTGACAAACTTGAACAATGGGCCCTATTCAACAAAATGAGTTTCAGTGTGGAGAAAAGCAAAGTCTTACATTTAGGCAGGAAAAACCAAAGGTACAAATACAGATTGGGTGAGACCTGGCTTAAAAACAATAATTGTGAGAGGGACCTTGGAGTCCTAGTGGACGATCACTTGACTATGAGCCAGCAGTGTGCAGCAGCAGCCAAAAAAGCTAATACAACCCTGGGTTGCATAAACAGAGGCATAGAATCAACATCATGCAAAGTCTTAGTACCGTTTTATAAAACCCTAGTGAGACCACATCTGGAATACTGCAACCAATTTTGGTCACCATATCACAAAAAAGGTGTTGAGAGTTTGGAAAAAATTCAGAGAAGAGCAACTAAAATAATCAAAGGCCTGGAAACTAAAACATATGAAGAACGGCTGCAGGACTTGGGTTTGGCTAGTCTAAAGAAAAGAAGAAATGGGTGACATGATAGCAGTATTCCAATATTTGAAGGGCTGCCACAAAGAAGAGAGGATCACATTATTCTCCAAGGCACCAGAGGGCAAGACAAGAAACAATGGTTGGAAACTGACCAAAGAGAGAAGCAACCTGGATTAAGGAGAAACTTCCTAACAGTGAGGACAATTAACCAGTGGAACAGCTTGCCTTCAGAAATTGTGGGCGCTCCATCACCTGAGGTTTTTAAGAAGAGACTAGACAGTCACTTGTCTGAAATGGTATAAGTTCTCCTGCTTGAGCTGCGGGCTGGGCTAGAAGACCTCCAAGGTCCCTTCCAGCTCTATTCTCTATTCTAAAGCTGGTTATCTTGGATAGAAAATATAGATTGTATATACCAAGTAGAAAACATATTCTGAAAAAAAGATACACCCATTCCTAGCAACTACCTTGTTTAGCAACCATTCACAAATATGATGATGATGATGATGATGATGATGATAATAATAATAATAATATCATCATCATTTTCTGACACATGCACTCTTTACAAGCAAATTTCCATATCTGAGAACAATGCATACAGGAGTAAGAGTAACACTGGTGTAGCTATATGAGAGAACTTTATCTGAATGAGACAGTAGCAACTAATAATCTTCCCAGTGTCTCTTTCTCATTCAGTGACATGTTCACTTAGCAGCTATTCACTTAGTGACTGAATCATTGGAAAAAAATCAGTTGCTAAATGAGTAATGGGTGTAGTTTACTAAAAATATGTTGGTTAAGGTTGGCTTAACTTATTTAAATTCGGAGTTCAGGGGAAAAAATCAATAACAGTAATTTCTACACTTTGATTAACATCTAAGATTATATCCAAACAGTCCATCCACGGCTAGTATTGTGTGTATATTCATGTATGCATATAATACAACAGTAAATAAATACAATAAAGAAATTAATATGTAAATTAAAGAGAGCCAGTGTGGTCTAATGGTTAAGGCACCAATTGGCTAGGATCATGCATTATGTTACATTATAATCAATAGCTTATAGATCACAAGTGGCTTAGAGCCACTACAGTGCAGTGGTTAAGGCACAGGTGTCAAACTCAATCGTGTCACATTATGTATTGTGATATATCACAATCTTTTTTGTCTTTACAGAGCCAGGGTGGGCCTGGCCTGCGCGTGATGCATCCGGCCCATGGGCCACCAGTTTGACAGCTCTGGATTAAGATATTAGGCTAGAAAATGAGAGATCATGAATTTTAGTCTCTCTTTAGGCACAAAGCTAACTGGTTGAACTTGGGCCAGTCACACACTCTCAACCTTAGGAAGGAGGCAATGGCAAACTACTTCTGAGAAAAAAATTGCAAGAAAACTGCAGGGACTTGTCCAAGTAGCTGCCAGGAGTTTCACTGACTTCAAGGCACTAAAAATAATACAATAATACAATACAATAATACAATACAATAATACAATACAATACAATACAATACAATACAATACAATACAATACAATACAATACAATACAATACAATACAATACAATACAATACAATACAATAATACTTATATAATATTAATACAGAACTAGACCAATCCATCAACTAATATGAATTCTTGTACCTAGAAGAAACCTTTAGTATGTTCCCATATTTAGCATTTGTACACTGGCTATGTTTGAATCTTTGCAGTTCTGTGTTGTAAACGTTCTCCTTACCTGAAAGTTATAAGGAAAGTGTAAGGATGAATACTGGCATCTAAAGATGAAAATAATTTTGCTAGATTAAAGTGGTAGAAATAACATAATGAATACTGTGGTAGAAGTAAAAATGTCTTTGTTTGAAAGCATTTTCTGGCATAACATTCTAAATGTCTAAAATGTGGCTTCTTTTCATCCAGAGCTGCTGGGAATTGTATAGATATTATCTTTGAAATTGAATTCAGTGGAGCTATGTCAGCAGCACATAATATTTTATCACATGGGAACTACAAAACTGCTTTGGGGGCCCTGCTGTGACATTATAGCATCAGTGCTCTCTATGCTTGCCTATGAATAAGTCCCATTCAAGACACTAGAAGTAAACATATGAATGTTCTGAAAGTTTGGATGCAATACAATTTTAAAAAAAGTGTCACCATGGGTCCAGAGATTTGATTTACCACATATTTTTTTTCTGCAATAAGGATATACTATAAATCTAAATTTTGCTGATGGAGCTGTTCCAGGAACTGTTTATATGGAAAAGGAATTGCAACATAATTTGTTCTGAGATCTTGAGGGTTAGAGGTCCATAATTCTTTGGCCATGTGGAAGTTAAATAAGTCATGATTTGGATAGTTTATGGAAATACAGATATTCCATACATTGACCACTGACTTTTTCCAAGACGGCTCTGTCAATTTGTCATGAAATAACAAGTCAGCTTTTCCTAAGGGATTTATCCTTTTTTAATCACCTACAAAAAAAATAACATCTCTGTTTGTGTTTAGAGATCATAACATTTTTATAAATAATATTTTTTTCATAGGAAGCTTAAGAAATATGGTGGTGTTATGCTTAGCTTTGCATCAGTTAGGGGTAGGAGAAGGAATGGCAGAGCTGGGGGTGGAATTAAAAGAGGGATCAGCCTAGAATCCCTCTGTAACCTCTGGAAAACTAAGTCGAACACCCCTCTTGAATTCTGTGTCCCTCATCTAATTCCAACCAGTTGCTAACTGTTAGTTGAGAAGATTCCTGTGCACAAGCTTTTATCAATAAATCAGTTTAATTGGACCTTCATATGTAGACTTGATTTTGCCTGACATTAGGCCAGCTTTCTGTTTCTTATCTATGCTATTAATATATTCTTAGAGTTAAATTTCAAATCAGCATCTTAAGCTGTTTCTTAAAGTAATAATTTAATTTGCATTAATATGTCTTCTGATCTATACTTTTAAAAATAATAGATATTTCTCTGAAGGGGCCTGATTAACTTGTACAAAGCCATATTAGGTTGTGTTTTTTTAAAAGATGAAAGTCCTTTTTCTGTTTGTGATGGTAATACAAAGATCTAATGATAATAACAGTCACAAAGTGACAAAAATCTGTATTTATGCAAAAGATAAATAATAAATTAGTTAATTACCTATATTCTGATAGATCCAGTATTTCTAGAATGATAACAAAAGCTGATTATCTAAATAAATGAATCAATAATGTTGAAAGAAAAATCATCAGGTCCAGTTCCAAGCTGGGAGTAAATAAAATGGAGGCTAAGACGCTGGAAATAAAATGGAGACTAGCTGTTTGGAAAGAAGGGTTAATGATGAGCAGAACCAGCACAGCATGCAGTTCTGGGACAGCTGACCAAATGGAGTTGGGAGTGGATCTTTATGGGGCTCTGAGACTTTGAAATGGAAATGTTTCTGGGTTGTGCAATAGGGTGGTGGGTTTATTATGTCCTAAAGGTCATGTCTTGCCCTTAGAATTTGCGTGGGGGAATGTAAATTCTTAATGCCATCAACTGTGGGGGCTTAAGGCATTTTCTTTATGAATAGTGTGCCACAGTCTTTCTGAATGGATTACCAAATCTGCATTTCTAAAGAGTGGCCTCCTCAGGTTTCTGCCTAAGATTTTTTCCTCCATTTCTCCTTCAGGAGAAATCTATACTGCTTTTTTTAAATATTCCCCAAGATATTTCACTCTCTAGTGAGTAGATGGATGCTGACTTCCTACAATAACTTTTTAAATAATATAAATGTAATAAATAATCTACTATTAAATCATTTGGAACCCTTTCAATTTCATACTGAATAAATAGATAGATAGATAGATAGATAATTTAATTTGTATACCGCCCTTCTCCCATAGGACTCAGGGCGGTTCACAGCATATTAAAACAAATAATATACAGAAAATACAAAAAATACAAAATACAAAAATACAGAAATCCAAAAAATAAACCCCGATAAAAGCCGAATTAAAACCAAATATTACCAGCTGTGTTTCCGATTAAA
>NW_015388566.1:73845-91559 GCF_001527695.2 Protobothrops mucrosquamatus
GACTGCGTACGGTCGGTGAGGAAGGAGGAGAACCACCGCATAACGGTGCCTCCCACTCCTAACCCACCGAGACGCCGCAGCATGATACCGTGGTCTACAGTATCAAAAGCCGCTGAGAGGTCCAAAAGAACAAGGACAGAGGAATAACCTCTGTCCCGGGCCCTCCAGAGATCATTAACCAACGCGACCAATGCCGTTTTCTAGAACAAACAGGTTATAAAACAGGTTATAAACAAACAGGTTTCCTGCCTGAGCAGGGGGTTGGACTAGATGACCTTCAAGGTCCCTTCCAACTTTACTATTATTATTATTATAATCTCACATCTATAACTTTATAGAATTTTATAGAACTGGTCAGTTTTTAAGAGCCACATCTTTTTCACCACTCATCTGCTTAATGACAATTTTTGAAGCTTTCAATAAATGTACTATTATAGCTGTAATCTAATCACACTATTTTTATACATACATATTTCTATACATAACTTGGAGTTAAAGCCTGTTTTCATTCTGCACTTTTTTCAGTTTCCATTCCAGCCAAAGTAATCTGATTTATGCTTTAGGCCAGTGGTTCTCAACCTGTGGGTCGGGACCCCATTTGGGGTCGATCGACCATTTCACGGGGGTCGCCAAGCAAGGCTGTCTGCCATTTTTTTTGTCCGCCATTTTTTTTGTCCGCCATTTTTTTTGTCCGCCATTTTTTTTCCCTTTTCCGGCGGGTGCCTTACCTCCCTTGGGCTGGGCCAGCTGGTGGTCGGCCTGCTCCATCTCTGCCGCTTGCCAGCTACGCCTCGGCCAGCGCAGGGGGTGGAACCACGCATGCGTGGCGCTCCCGGGCAGGGAAAGTCCTCGTCTTACGACCGGTTGGGTATTCCTCGACTTACGACCGGTTTAGTCCTCAACTTATGACCGGTTTAGTCCTCGACTTATGACCGGTTGGGGTCGTGGCATTAAAAAGGTTGAGAACCACTGCTTTAGGCTTTCTTTGCTTGACCTCCTTCCTATATCTACAAAAATTGCAAACGGGCTTGAATGTGAATGGCTCTAAACTTTTCTTGACATTAAGTCATTTAGTACTGTAATCAATGAGATAGGCTTGCCTAGTACCACAATGAAGTGTTAATTAGCTTCCGATTTAGAAAACAATGTGAATTCACAGTTGTTGTCACAAGGGAAAAGAGCAAAACTAAAGCAATCTAACAAAATGCTGAAAGATGCCAAGTGGTTAGAAACTCCAATCCTCATTTTTTTTCTTGTTTCCTCTCTTCATTTGCAGCTGGGTTTGAGGGAACATTACAGGTCTGACAGTGGAGTGGCAGGTATCCAAAGTGTTTGTACTGTAATCTGAATGTGATGACATCTGTCAAACTAATGCTGCTTGGATTCCTGATTAGAAAAGCATAATTGGAGCAAAACTATAGGGAAAAAAGGTTGTTTTTGTATTCCATAGCCTTTAAAGATTGACTTGATATTTTGAAAATATTAATATAGTGTGATCAAGTTATTTAAAAAGTTCCAATCTAAATATAAATTCAATAAAAATGCATATATGCAGCCTATACTGTTATACTGATGTTAATACAAAATGCAGTTGTATATATATTTGTATGCATGTACATTTAGTCATTAGACAACCTGATGTCCAACTTTAACATCTTTAATGTTGTGCATTCTGGGATGCCTTATGGGGATTTCAGTCCAAAAGATACAGTATATTTGGTCCAGGTTCCTTTGTGCGTCTGTTTTAAAGTTGCATGCTTATGGTTCCATTCTGCCATCACCTTTCATTTTTCATTATTGTAAATGTGATAACCTATGACCTTGTAACTTCTAGGTTGAATTAGTGCTGTGTGGTCTACATGGAACATTTGAAAGCAATTTAGAAATTAGAACGTGTACAAAATACTAAATCAATACTAACATTGGAATCCAGGCTATAAAACTATGATCTAATTTCTTGTCTGATTTCCACATTGTTTCTTAATAATTTTATATCCATTGTCAAAGGAGAAGATTTGCAAAAGGACCAGTAGAGCCAGATACATAAAGTTCACATTTATTCCTCTGGTAGATTTCTTTAGAATATTTTAATGAGATGGACCTCATTGCTTTGTTTGCGTACAAAAACCTAGTTATCCATATAGGCTTTTCACCTTGTGAGATTCATTCTAATGGAGACAAAGCCTACAAGTGTCCTTAATTTTTAACCATCCTATATTTATCCTTTTATTGTTCTGTGTAGATACTTGCACATATATTTTTCAACTAAAGCCTCTCATGGTGAAACTCAGAGGTCAGCCTGCATGCTTTCATTGAGGATATAGACAATCAATGTAAGGGATCTGAGACAGTTTAATAGGAAATATCCAAGCATGGGTGGGGTGACAATATGAAAGATGCATATTTGCTCAGTGACAGTTGAATTTTTAATGACAAAGAATAGGTATCATGTAAAATGTAGCTACTGATTTTTATTTAGTTGTCTCCTTTAATTCGCTTATACATGAGCAACTGAAGGTAAAATGTCAGGTGGCTGCACAGCATTATCTGAAATTAGGCTTGCGTTAATGAGCAATTTCTTGCTTAATTCCTTCAGTACAGTTTAGAAATACAGGAAACACATGAAATCACAAAAGGTCAGAACTTCTTCAGGTGTGAAACATGATTCTCTAACTGTAAAGAAAAGCAATGAGATGCTGCTTTGTAAGGCACCATCAAGAGTAATATCTTCTATTTGTGCGTTTTTCCATCTTGCAATATTATTTAACAATAACATTGATATAATGAAGTACAGTAACAATTCTCTAAATTTTCAGCATGCGTGTAAACAATTAAATTTCTTCATTTAAATACTATTTCAATTTCAGTAGACGGTCCATCACAACACATTATGAATTTCTTACCAGTCAACAAAGCAGAACAAGCAAACATTTTTCTATTACTTGTTTTACTGAAACTTCTAGATGTGAGCCTGCAAGACTTAAAGTCAATACTCTCAGTCCAAGAAAATGCAACAATAATACAAAATCACAGATATGCTTAATCATTCAATAATATCAGTAATTAATTATGTTACTATAACAACATAAAATTGAGATACTGCCTCATTAAATCAAATGCCTTTATATCATCAGGAAATAGCATGCTGGAATAACATGCTTTAGGGGAAAAATCATTTGCAAACATCCTAATTCTGATGAACAAAGAAATCTTTGTTTGAGTTAGGAGGGTGATTTAGCTACTGACAGAGTTGTGACCTTGGAAGCAAGATTTATAAAGATCATTGACTAGAGAACCGTTGTGGGATTCATAAAGTGAAGGCTTCACAACTCAGTTTCAGGTAGAGATGAAATCTTCTTTATTCATTTTTAACAAAGTTCTTAATATGCCCATTCCCTTCGGTTTTAGTTCTGTTTTTAATTCTGAACCTCTATTTAAAATGTTAATAATCAGAAGTATATTTAATAAATAAAGTCATGAAACTCCACCTAAGCTCACAAAATGAAAAGAAAAAAAAACCCCTCCATCTCTCTAGGTAAGTGGTCCTATTATATCAGCAGGAGGTTCAGGTAGGATGAAAGCTTTTTTAATTTTTTTTATATACTTATATATCTTGCAGCAAATTGTTACCATTTACTTCTACAAACTACACAGCTATCTAGCTCCTTTTATGGCTTTAAAATAAGGATTTGACCAATGCATGGAAGAGAAATGTAACTATTATTATTAGTTATATATTTCTTCTATGTCCAGAGTGAGCATGCCATCAGATACCAGTTGTTAGTAAATGCAGAAGGCAGAGATGCTAATGTATTTATTTTCTGCTACTTGTTTACTGCTCAATTCATGTATTCAGTTTTTCTTTTTCAGGGATCAGCAATCTCCCTTTGAGTTAATTTCAGATATCTCTACAATAGATCCATTTACCCAGGTAGAATGATATTATATATATATAATAATAATAATTGCTTTTGCTCTTGGGTGCCATTTTTTTGAGTTATATCTTTTGAACTGTACCATTGAATGATTTTATACTGTGGTTCTTGTAAAACTGTGTTTACTAAGTTGCTTTGGTAAGATGGGGGTGGTAATCTAAATAAATAAATGAGATCAGTCATCTAGATAGATAGATAGATAGATAGATAGATAGATAGATAGATAGATAGATAGATAGATAGATAGATAGATAGATAGATAGATAGATAGATAGAAAAAGAAAGAAAGAAAGAAAGAAAGAAAGAAAGAAAGAAAGAAAGAAAGAAAGAAAGAAAGAAAGAAAGAAAGAAAGAAAGAAAGAAAGAAAGATAATAGAGTGGTGAAGATCAATTAGCCCAGATAATTGTTGAGTATTACCATCTGGAATTAATCCTCAGTACAGGAACAGAACTATTGTACCTGTAGCAACCCCATATATTTAGACAGTCTGAACATAAGGATCCCTGTTTGGTTGGACTGCAACCACAAAAGGCCTTTTTTCCTTCCATAAAGATTTAGGCTAAGCACACATTCAGATTGCTTCATAAAGCAATTTTCCTCCCTTCTCCATTATTAACATACAGACAAATTTCCACCTTGATTCATTTTGCATTGCACTGAGGCTTGTCCAGCAGTTCAAGTACGGTGATCCTTTCAGGAGAAGAACAGGCAGAGGTGGTGGGGGGAGTGTAAGAGTTAAATGCATCATCAGTTTAGAGTCCTTGCTTCATATCCAAGTCTAGCCTCCCTTGAATTCTGTTGACCCTTATCTAGCACCAATTTAGTGCTGACTGTTAGTTGATTAGTTTCTTGTTTATAGGCTTGAATAAATCTTCTGTGCTGTGACCTGGTTCTTTGTGCCTGACAATCCTCGATTCACAATCATTCATTTGGTGACTGTTCTAAGTTACAACAGCACTGAAACGAGTCACTTATGCCCTGTTTTCATACTTATGACTGTCATGGCATCTCCACGATCATGTAATCAAAAGTCAGGTGCTTAGCAAGCAACATTCATTTATGACAGCCTCCCGGGGTTATGTGATTGTAACCTTCCCAGCTGGCTTCCAACAAGGGAAGTCAATGGGAGCAGCCAGATTCACTGCAGTGATTTGCTTAACTACCATGGCAAAAGAGGTCATAAATTAGGGTACGAGCCATTTATCCATCTTGCTTAACAACAGAAATTCTGATCCCAATTGTGTTTGTAATTTGAGGACCACCTGTAGCCAGCAAAGGCTTCTATACATATATTTTGTAGTTTAAAAAAGCCTCTTCGGGATAAAAGAACTACTGAATTACTGAAGATGTCTCAGAACACAAAGTATTGTACGTTCACAAGGTTCACAGCCCAGTATTGCAATGGAAATTGAGTTGTGTTTGTGGCAGGACAACTGCCTGACAGGATTAAGTGAAAAATTCTGTATTATCCAAGGGAGCCAAAAAATCCAAAGTCCTAACTATGGGATAACAGTTTTTCCTCTAAAAGCAAGCTTGAACTCAAAATAATATAGATTTCAACATTCAGGTAAAACTTGAACAGGACTCAAACTTGTTAATATTCCTTACTCAGGTTGGAATGTTAAGTTTTTCATATTCTACATCCAGATTAGGTTTCTGCAGGAAAGGCCTGATCATCACCTTTTTAAAGCAGGCCTTTGAAAATATAGATTTCCAACCATTAATGAACACTTACTTGAGAAATGACTTAAGAAGATAATTTAAAGTCTCATTATGCCTGGAAATTTGTCTTCCAAGTTTGCAAAACAACAGTACATAGTTAATCTGCATTAGTTGTTTGATTAATGTGTGTTCAACAAGTGAAACATTCAGTCACAAGCAGAACTATTTTGAATTAGTTTTCATTACCATATATTGACTATAATTAAAATTGTATTTATCTTTTTAAATTTGGCAGCTTAGTTGTGAAGGAGCCTAGTTAAAGTGGTAGATGAGGCAAATATTACTCCTTGTTCCTTTGCTGTTATGAACATTTAATTTTCTTTTTAGCCGTACAGTAAATTCCTTCCTGATCTCTTTTTTCTTGACTGTTTATTAAGTTGCAGCTTTTATTCTCATTTAAAAAATGTTTTTAAACTAGATTTGTAGAGTTTGTTTTGTTCCAATGTCTGATTTAATAAACATCAATAAATCCTGCAAGCCCCTGCATCTGAGATACCTCGGCACTGTACTTTTAAAGGAGCATTGAAGAAGGAATGCAAGAATGCTTAAGTAAACATCAATTTAGATTTAGAAAGGAAGAATGGGTGACAAGAAGCTCAAGGCAACTCTTTGATTTTTTTCATATAAGAGGGAACAGAGGGAATCTCTGTCAGGCTTTCAATATTCAATTATTACTCCTTATATCAAGAAAGTAGAGTTCCAGTGGCCCTTGTGGTATTTGTTTTCTGATCAGGTCTAAGTTAAAGGACTGGCAGCCAGACACCGTTCATCTAAATCAGGGGTATCAAATTGGCGGCCCATGGGCTGGATGTATCACATGCAGGCCATGCCCACCCCGGCTCCGTGGAGGCAAAAAATGTTGTGATACGTCACGATACATCACGTGACGTGATCGAGTTTGACACCCATGATCTAAACCCCCAAATACATGAATTCAACTATTCAGTGAAAGAATACACTCAATGAATAGATCTTCTATTTTGCTCTTTATATTCTTATGTTGATGGAATCTGATGATGGAACTTCCTTCTTGTACGGGCCAACAATTCTTCATAAATTGCAAAGGTTGGAGGGGCACAAGATAATTTTGGGGACTTTGCAGTCTTGATGGAGTTGTATTCCAGCAAATGTCTAGATAGTTAAAAATATTCCATTATTACTACATTTCTACATTTCTCTTTCTTGAATATTCTGTAGTCTGGTCCAGAAGTCGATTGCCCAATCTTCTTTCTGAGTTGGCAATCTGCTGTATAATTCCCATAATTTCCTTATCTTCTTACCCAAATGTTCTTCACTGAACTCTCATGCTGAAAATCCTGGATTTTAGTAGATATACTCATTTCCTTCATGTATTATGTCACTCCTTACCTTTCATCTGGCCTATTCCTTTTGAATGTTTTGTAACATTCAATTCTTGCATTATGCTCATGTTTCCTCCCTTCAGGTTTCAGTAATGCCTACTAAATCATATTTGTCTTCCTATATTAAAACTTTTAATTCTTTTTACTTGTTATTCATACTCTGTGCATTATATATAGGTAATGGAATCTTTGGATCATGCATATTGATCTATTCCTTCCTGTATTTCCATGTTCATTATTGGCACCTTCACATCCTGTATCTTCTTAGCTCTACTTGGTATTGCACAATTATTTGGGTCCTCTTCTCCATCCTCCACAGGGTTCAAGTTTAAAGCCCTTTGAACCAGGATGGCAAGGCCTCTTCCAATAACATTCTTCTCAGTTCTTATAAGGTACAATTTCCATCTCTTGTGGTGTTCTTCCTGTCAGAAATGTGTCCCATTGTCAAATAATCCAAACCATTCCCATTGACACTTCAGCATGGCCAATTCTTCTCTTCCAGTATTATTCTCTCTTCCTGGGCAAAATATAACAGGAAGGAGCAAAGAAAATACTATCTATGCTCCCAGTTCTTTTACCCTTTGATCTAGCGCTCCATAGTCCCTTATAATGACTTCAAGTCTGTCCAGCTATATCATGAATACTGTGAATCACTAAAAAGGGATATGTTGTCATATAGCTTAAAGTCCTATGGGAATATCTATGATACAATCTGAATGTGTGCACTAGGAAAGCCATTTACCGTATTTTTCCATGTATAAGATGCTATTTTTTCCTGCAAACACCCTGTTCAAAAATCAGCTGCATCTTATACAAGTGCAGCATCTTATACACGGAAAAACAATGGTAACCTCCGCAGCCCAGGGCATGCCTGTGTGGGTTGCCATGATGCCTGGTGCAGGTGTCAAGCCCCTGTAGGCTTGCCACTAATAGGAGGGGTGAGGGGGCAAGATCATCGGGCGGCCGAACTTCTGGATTTGCTGGGTCAGCTGTTCGGCACTTCGCCAAACAGCTGATTGGCGCGGAGAAACTTGCATGCAAGGTGCGTCTTATAGATGTAAAAATATGGCAGCTCATTTAATAAGCTATCCAATTGACAATACTGCAAAATCAGTCTCTCTCAGTACACTGGTCCTCAAGTCAAAAGCACAAATCTTTCCATTTGCAGGATCTCTAGGATTTACTTAGGATAGAGGCAGTGACACTTTATCCAGAAATGTAATCAAAGTGAGCCTTTTCTTCTTTACCTTGCTTTATCTTTTCCTAATTAGCCCCTTTCTTACTATTTCTAGCATTGGATAGGAATAGGATAGGATAACTTAGTATCACTTTCATTTCTTTTTCTAAATTTTGTATCCCTGTGATTCTCTCAGGAGACCTGTGCTTTGTTTATATAGCAGTTCTGGCTCTATTATTAGTGGTTGCACAGTCAGCCAGATGTTTAGACTGAATTTGGCATTTTTGTCCATTATTAATAATAATATTAGTCATTGCAGTACTAGTAGCAGCAGTAGTGGCAGTTATCAAACAATACAGGCCACTAATTTGTAAATAGTTTCTCCATCACAGATTGCTAAATCATTAGAGTCTAATGATTGATACAGTTATACTGCAACAATTTTGTAGAAAAAGGCAAAAAAGGATTTTGGCAAATATTTGCTTTTCAGAAGAATCTGCTTTATGGGAAGCAAAAATATATCTTGGGCCAAGGTCAATGTTAAAGCATTACATTTACCGAGAAACAAATATATTGAATAACTTAACTGGTGTTAAGAGAGGTTAAGATGTAATAATCTTAAATATTCCTAATTCACTTTCTATGTCTCCTCAGTAGTTTTTGTTAAATATTACTGTGATTTGTCTTTTTTAAAAAAATATTTTATGTATTCAAGTGGAGATTAAACAGCCATCTGTTGGGAATGTGTTAATATTTTTCCTGCATTCTGCAAGGATCAGGCTCAATGACCTAAGTAGCTCCTTCAAATTCTGTAATTGTATGACACTGGTAGTATTGTAACAACTTTGGAACTAAAAAAAAACTTGTGTTTCGTTTACAGAATAGTGTTTGTATTTCAAGTCCTACTTAATGTATGAGTAGCGTATGAGTAGTGATTTGCAAAGCATTCAAAAGAGGTATTTTTGAACAAGCTAAGCATTTGGGCATTAACTGCTCACATATAGTGCAGTTTGCTGATTTCCATACATTGTCTATAACCAGTGATTCCTCAATTATAGGATGTAGTGTGACCCAGAAGGTTACATCAGGGATGGGCTATGATAATGGATGTGTGTGTGTGTGTGTTTGTGTGTATGTGTGTGTATGTGTGTGTATGTGTGTGTTTGTGTGTGTATGTATATGTGTGTGTGTATGTGTGTGTGTGTGTATGTATGTATATATATATATATATATGTTTGTTCAAGAATAGGATCAGACCAATAATTTCTGTATTTTATATTATCAAATATTATAATAAGGGGGAATAAAATCATCAGTCTCACATAACATTTTGGCTTGTATGATTTTATTCAAATATTGCATACTCTGCAAATGAGGGCTTTTTGTGATTCATTATTATTGCATTTCCCATTTCAGATAAAATGAGCTCTCTGGAGATTCTAAAGGAGCAAGGAATCAGTACTATAATTTTTAATTGAGTGACAATAACAGATGGTTGAGTTTCTTTCATCATCACTTCATGACTTTTTCCATCTGATTTTCACATACATAAGTGAATTAGTCCAGTTTCCCAATTTATTTATTTAAAAATTTCTATAGCCACTCATCTTATAACCAGTTCTGGGCAGCTCCCAATCAAAAGTTAAAACAGCATAAAGCCGTGTTAAAATCTAAAAAAAAACTAAACACATTAAAAAAAACCCTGAAAAAACAAAACCTGATGCCAAGTCCAACTTATAATGTGCAATGACCTATTCTTATTCCAGCACTTGGGGGGAAAAGCCAGGTTTTCAAAGTTTTATGGAAGGGACTATCATGGAAAAGGCATACTTCCTAGGACCTAGGTCCCATCAGACGGCCATATGTAGGGGAAGGGACTAGGAGCATGCCCACCCTATCTGATGGGTGGATGGGTAGATATCCTTAGAGGAATATGGTCACACAGATAACCTGGCCCTGGGCCATATAAACCTTTAAAGAAAGAAACTGGAAGCCGGTGCAACTTATGCAATAGAAGTATTACATGGGCAAATCTAAGGGCCCCCTTTACTGTGAGCGCTGCTGCATTCTGGACCAGTTGAAATTTTCAGGGAATCTTCAAGCGCAGCCCACATGGAGCACACTGCAATAAACCTAATGTGTGTGTGTATGTGACCAATTCAATTGGTGCACTAGATCAGTGGTTCTCAACCTGTGGGTCAGGACCCCATTTGGGGTCGATCGACCATTTCATGGGGGTCGCCAAGCAAGGCTGTCCGCCATTTTTTTTGTCCGCCATTTTTTTGTCCGCCATTTTTTTGTCCGCCATTTTTTTGTCCGCCATTTTTTCCCCTTTTCCGGCCGGTGCCTTACCTCCCTTGAGCTGGGCCAGCTGGTGGTTGGCCTGCTCCGTCTCTGCCGCTTGCCAGCTACGCCTCGGCCGGCGCAGGGGGCGGAACCACGCATGCGCGGTGCTCCCGGGCAGGGAAAGTCCTCGACTTATGACCGGTTGGGTAGTCCTCGACTTACGACCGGTTGGGTAGTCCTCGACTTACGACTGGTTTAGTCCTCGACTTACAACCGGTTTAGTCCTCGACTTACGACCGGTTTAGTCCTCGATTTACGGCCGGTTGGGGTCGTGGCATTAAAAAGGTTGAGAACCACTGCACTAGATGAATCTGTACCAAGTCCCCCCTAACTATGGCTGCCACCTGCTCCTCAAATAGGAGCTGTGAGTCCAGGAGGACTCCCAAGGTGTGCACCAGCTGAGCCCAGAGAAGTGTCACTTCGTTCAGTCAAAGATGAAATATCATCTGGGTATGGGGGGGGGTATTATCTTGCCAGGGTTGAATTGAAGCCATTCTGATTTTTACAGCCTCCAGGACTTGACCAGCACCACCTGTGTGGCTAGAGGCAGAGATATATAATTGGGTATCATCAACATACTGATGATACTGAATCACATACTGACAAATGACCTTAGCAGTTTCATATAGATGTTTAAAAGAAGCAGCGTAAGGCTTGAGCTCTGGTGCAGCTCACACTTCAGGGGCCTAAGGCTTGACCTGGTCTTTCCTACCAACAATGAGGTCGAGTCAGTATTGCTACTTAAAATACCCATGTCTGTGCTCACAGTTATTCATTTGCTCTCTGATAGGCCACTGCTTATGGTAAATTAAGTACAAAAATCTAACTCCAGATTTTCCACCAGAAGCTTTCAGATTTTTTTCCCTTCATGCACGATTTACTGAATCTTTTAATTTGTTTTTACAAAAGAGAATACCTTTGGTCAGAAAACCTAGAATGAAATTTTCTTGTTTTATATAAGAGGCAAGATACTTGGAGTCATTTCTTTTCCCTCCTACAAGAATAATCCTTGCTAGGGAGCATAGCTATCTGGATTAGAATCAAAGAACTGGAGGAGTGCTTATTTTATAGGTCATTCAGTCTACCCCTTTGCTTAATGCAGGATAGTTACAAAATAATATTAATAATAATAATAATAATAATAATAATAATAATAATAATAATAATAATAATAATAATAATAATAATAATAATAATAATAATAATAATAAAGTTGGAAGGGACCTTGGAGGTCATCTAGTCTAACCCCCTGCTTAGGCAGGAAACCCTATACCATTTCAGACAAATGGCTGTCTTCTTAAAAACTTGCATTCACAACTTCTGAGGCAGGTTGTTCCACTGATTAATTGTCAGGAAATTTCTTCTTAGTTCTAGGTTGCTTCTCTCCTTGATTAGAAGACGTTGCGAGTTTGACACCCCTGGTCTAGGATGTTCAGTTTCTCGGTTGAAACCACGTGCTTTTAGATTAAGGAGTTTTCATCATGTCTTCTGATTGCTAGTTAGTGCTTATGGATGCACTCTGCTCATCTTCTGACTGTCTATCCTACATAGAAGCTGTTACAATCCTTACACTGTAAGGATGACTGCTATTTTTTCTTCTTCTTGGGCTACTGGTTCTTGGGTTTACTTAAGATATTTTGGAGGGCTTTAATTGGTTTGTATGCTATGGAGATGCCATGCGGTTTGTTTTTGTGGATTGTTTTTGAAATGTTTTTGAAGTGTGGTAGTGTTATCCTTTTCATAATTTGTGTCACTTGTGCTTTAGTAGGTTGAGTGATCAAGCACTTTTTGATAAAGTCGTATAAGTAAGATATTTGAAGATGTATCTTTTCCCTTTTTTCTGGTGTCCTGGTTTGCTGCAATGCATTTGTACTCATAAAGGAGAATATTTGTAGCTCAGGGTTGAACGGAGGGATCCTTGGTGCTCTCTGAGTTTGGTTGTTTTCTTGCAGATGTTTCATTACCCAAACTAGGTAACATCATAAGGGCTAGTCAGTAGTCACTAGCATTGAAGATGTTGCCTAGTTTGGATAATGAAACATCTACAAGTAAATAACCAAGAGAGCACTAAGAACCTTGCATTTGTACTCATCTGATTAATGTTCTTACACAGCTCTTCTTGTGAGAGGTTGAGTTGTTACTTTGGCCAATGAGTACTTGATTATTGTGGGTTGTTTTTCAAAAGACTTGCATTTCTGATTTGCCATACTTTCTTCTGCTGATTAGGATATCTAGGAAGGATAGTGTGTTGTTTACTTCTTCCCTTGTAAATTTTATAATTTTGAAGATGTTGATTGTTTCATGTGATTCTTTTAGCTGTTCCTTTTTTATTAAAAGAAAAGTGTCATCTACATACTGGATCCATACTGTGATTCTGTGCGTGGGAGGTTAGTCCTCTGACTTATTGACATATTTGTCCATCAGACTGAAAGTAGGTAGTGAGGTAAGGTCCATGATTCAGGGTATTTTGATTTCAGAGTATTTGGCTAGGTTGTGTTATGTAGTACTTCTACCATGGATTCGTAACATTTTTAGGAAATTTAGAAAAGAATTGTAACACAGCATTAATTACAGTAATTTGTGTGCACATGTGTATGTGTGCCCATAAATTTTAAGTCAAAAGTAAACTAAAATATATTATTGATAAAGTTCCTGTAGAATTCTTCACTCCAATAGCATCATATTTTCCTGGAAGTATGGATATTCTAGCAAAGACTGGACTAAGTGATAGGATAATACAACTGGAACAAACATTTTCAGAATTTAATTGTCAGCATACTAAATTTATCAAGGTCAAATTGAAGGCCAGAAAATAGCTTTAAAATGTTAAGATGAAATGAAGTTTCAGCTGCAGCCTCCTTGTATCAGTATTTCTTGAAGAGAGCACTGATAATGTCTTGCTCCCTCTTCAAGGCTCCACTTCTATCTGCACGCACTCTTGTCATGCTTGATTTTGATATATGGTAATTAATTTCTTGGGGCTCTTTATACTAATTCACCCAAAAGTGCAAGGATATTATCTTAGGATATCAGCTAATTAATCAAAGGTTACATGTAGGTAATTAATCAACAATCTCTTGTGGAAAAAACATTTGTATAGTACTGAGGCAGATACGAATGCATAAGTAAATATATTTGCATGTTAAATAAACATTCTCTTAAGAATACAGGATAATATGTACACAGAGTCTTCTCCTTTGGTAGAAATGTTAAATAAAACATGAGTTTTAAAACACCTGCTTACAACTAAAACAATATATTTGTTATGCTTTGCTTCTTTTCAAATATCTCTATTTTGTATGAGAGCTCACAGATAATACACACAAACATTTTTTGATTCTCCCAAGGCAGATCAGAATGTTACAGGTAAAAATGGACAATATTCAGTACATTTTTACAGCATGGGAGATAATCTTTGAGTACTTTGAAGTGTCAGATAAACATTACCACTATATAACTGTGGATAGATAACCACCCAGAAGTATCCTAACATATTGAGCTAAATTTTTATGCCACACAGAGTTTAGTAGAGCACAGACAAATTCCTAGAATGATTATGCAATATTAGTAATTGTTGTTAAACCTTTATAATACTGAGACCCCTTGTGACGCAGTGATTAGAATGCAGTATTGCAGGCTAATCCTAACGACTGCCAGCAGTTTGATCCTGATAAGCTCAAGCCTTCCATCCTTCCAAGGTCAGTAAATTGAGTACCTGGATTGCTGGGGGTTATATGCTGACATAATAAACTGCCCAGAGAGCACTGTAAAGCACTATGGGGCAGTGTATAAATCTAACTGCTATTGCTATTGCTATAATAGGGATACAGGTTTTAGATAGGTAAGTCTACTTCCTAATTTGCATCCTTTAGAGCAGGGCTTTTCAACCTTTTCACAGATTGTACCACTTTTAGAATATGGCAATATTCGAGTACCACCAATCGCCTATCAAGGTGTCAAAAACTTGATGACCAAAAAAAAAAAAAAAAGGAAAAAAGTGATAAAATACAGGTAGTCCTTGATTTACAACAGTTTGCTTAGGCACTGAAAAAAGTGACTTATGACCATTTTTCACACTTATGACCGTTGCACATCGCCAGGGTCACGGGATTTACATTCAGATGCTTCGCAACCAATTCATATTTATGATGGTCACATTGTCCTGGGGGGGGGTCATATGATCCCCTTTTGCAACCTTCTGACAAGCAAAGTCAGTGGGGGAAACCAGATTCACTTAACAACCATGTTACTAATTTAACAACTGCAGTGATTCACTTAACAAATGTGGCAAGAAAAGTCATAAAATGGGACAAAACTCATTTAATAAATTTCTCACTTAGCGACATAAATTTTGGGCTCAATTGTGGTTGTAGGTTGAGGACTACCTGTATACCCACTTACCACACTTTTAATGGGAAACTTTTGCCTGTTTCTCTGACATCAATCTTTGCACTATTCTATCCCCTTCTCTCCTTCTGGTTGCCTCAAAGAAGCCGATAGGCGATTGCAGGGGCTCTGGGGGAGGGTTCGGCTTCTGCCGTTGAAGTGGGGCATGATCGGGGTGCTAGTTGGCTATCCCCCAAATATTCCCTAGCTTTAAAACAGCTCTTGGGTAGAAACAGTTACCCAGCACAAGGGGCTGAGGAGAAAGAGATTCTGGCAATACTAACTCCCAAGAATGAGGGGCTCAGAGGTAGCTACAAGCAGGGAAGGCAAGAAAGGGGGGCAAATAAAGGAAATCAAACCTGATTGACAGGGAGCATAGTAACCCTGCAGAGGGCAGATCCCCATCATCTGGCAGACAAAGCCCCACAGTTGAGGACAAAGGGATGCTCTAGTGAGAAGGAGGAGGAAAAGGGTTTAAGCAAGCTTAGAACCCGGAGTGGGGATCACCCCCCAAAACAAACATGCTTTAACGGCATGACAGAAGTGACCAAAACCTGCTGCAACCACCCAGCAGACGGGGGGAGGGAATTAAAAACCAAACAGTCCTCCCCCCACTGCCAATACTGAACAGAAATGCTCATGACAACGAAAACCTCAGACAGGGGGAAGAGCGCAGGGAGGCGGGCATCTTGCTTGGTTGGTATCTTGGGGGGGAAAGGGGGCAGCTTCACCCCCCCAAACGCTGCCCTCTCACAAAAGCAGGATGAACATTCTGAAAAACGACAAAAAAAAGGTTAAAACAGAAGAGTGTCTCTTCTGAACAACAACAACAACAAAAAGATCACATCTGCATCCAGCTCTTGGGGGTGGAGTGGGGGATTTTTATTTTTGCCTCCTTTTGCTCTTTTAAAAAGACCACCCCCCAATGCCAGAAGTCGCACGCCATCACCGTTCACCTGCTGCATCCCCCACAGATCCAAAGCCCCTCTTTCCCTTCCTTTAAATCAAACAACCCCCACCGAATCCTCCGAATCCTCCCTTCCGAATTAAAATGAAAGAAAGCCAAGTTTTTTCTTTTGTATCTTTACATATTTAAACTGCTAGAAGGAAGTGGGGGAAGAAAACTATTGCAAGACACTCTTCTGTTTTAACCTTTTTTCCTTATTGTTTTTGGAGTTTTCATCCTGCTTTTGTGAGAGGGCAGCGCTTGGGGGGGGGGTGAAGCTGCCCCCTTCTCCCCCAAGCCACAGCCAAACAAGACACCCATCTGCCCACCCGGCCGTGCTCTTCCTTCTGTCCGAGGTTTTCATTGTCGTGAGCATTTCTGTTGAGGATTGGCAGTGGGGAGGGAGGGCTGTTTGGTTTTTATTCCCCCCGTCTGCTGGGTGGTTGCAGCAGGTTTTGGTCACTTCTGTCGTGCTGGGAGGTTACCCACGAAAGATGTTTGCTTTGGGGGGGGGATCCCCACTCCGGTTGCTAAGCTTGTTTAAACCCTCTTCCTCCACCTCCTCTGCACCGGAGCCCCCCTTTGTCTGCAACGGTGTGGCAGGAAGACCTCTGCCAGTGCCAAGGAAATGGCTGGCCAGTGTACACACACATGGGTATGCATTCCCCCCCTCACGCTAGCGCCTGCGGTCCCATTTGCGCATGCGTGTGGGTGCGAACAGGGATGCTAGTGCAGGGCAGGTGTCTACAGCCCATTTGCGCATACACCACTAACCTGTGTGGTTTGCACAGTCCATTCATGCATGTGTGAATGGGCCACTAGCCACTGTGGGGGGTGAGTGGCCATTCGTACGTATACACAGCACCAGCACATGCTGCATGCACAAACAGGGCTGCTAGTGCCATGCCAGTGCATGTGGCTCTGTGCGCTTGTGCATGCGCACCAATTTTGAAGTTGCTCTCCTTCCCTCCAGTCCACGAGCCCGTAAAGATTGGAGACCTCTGATCTAAACAGACTAGGAATCTAGAAAGCAACAACTTTAGCACTTTCTGCTAATAGTTGTTGCTCTGTCATTAACCTCATTGATAGGAACCATTTAAGTCTGGCTATTTTCTGGCCAAGGATCAAGACTTGACAATATAAGTGTTCACCTTACTGCATAATTTTAATAAGTTCTGGAAAAATTCCATGAATCATAATAACTGTAGTACTAACCCTTAATTATTCCCAAAGGTATATGGTTAAGAGCAATGGCAGCTTTTCTTGTCTTTTTCCTGACTAGACTATCTTTGGACCAAAATAGAAACTAGACACAAATCCTGAGCAAAATCAGGAAATATCAGCTATTGTACATATCCAGAAAGCCAGAATATCTGTATTGTATTACCATAGTGAAATATTCTGATGAAAATACTACAGTATTATTTGTAATGCTATCTTAAATTCAGCTACATAAAGATACTCCCTAAATTATAGACTTAAATAAAATTAAGAGCCAATGCTGTATCAATATTTATTTGATAGCACTGTCTTTAATCTAGATTGAACTACTACATGGATCTTAATGTATCATTAATAGGGATCAATGAGCTTTTAATCCTCTTCATGCCTTTTTGGCTGATTATTGTAAGAACTGTATTGATTTGCTACACATTAACATTTGGAATAGACAAACAAGGCTTATCAATGTCTAGTATCTGAAAAAATATTTTTATTATTTTGCACTGATTTTCATCCATCTTGATAACCTGATGTCAAGCAGAGAGATAACATTGAATCAACCTGTTATTTCAAAGTACGCAATGGATATTTCTCTTGGTACCTGTTCTGCTACACCTCA
>NW_015388567.1:0-48992 GCF_001527695.2 Protobothrops mucrosquamatus
CCCACAGCTGTAGTTGTATAACTGACATTAAATATCTAGCAGAATAATATGGTGGCCAGCGCCTGCAGAGAAGGTGACATGGGGCAGAAGGAGAGTAATATTTTAAATCTGAGAAATGAAGCATGGAGCTCTGGATAGGCCCAGCCCTCATTAGCTGAATGGTGAATTTTTCTAATTAGCTCTTTCTCATGTAATTAGCATGGATGAGTCTAATCATCTCATGTGCAACCAAATCTTAATGCTTGAAAGGGGATGTCCTTGGACTGTCTTTCAAAGGAATTCCAAAGATTTTCTTCATGTTTGAAATTTTTTAAAGAAACAGAATACATTTGAGGTTTATGAGAATCCAAGTAACATAATCTCACACAAGGAGAGTCTTGGGTTTTGTTTTTTTCTCACACTTGGTTTTACTGACAGATGTGTGCTGTGTGGATAATCAAGGAAGGTGTGCCTTTTTGCATTGTGACACCAGCTGACTTGTTCAGCCTCACCTGGATTAGTAGGCGCTTTAAGTTATCTGAAGTTGTACTTCTCCAAATATATTTTGCAGTACAATACTTGACAAAATGAAAAACCACCACAATGCATTAAAAAAACATACTTTGAGATTGATCTGTGACAGCAATTATAACTGAAGGAGGTCAGATTTAGAATAATGTCTTTAGGACAGCTAGAAATCCCACCACACTGCCAGAATGCAAGAACTTGAAAGGAATAAACTAGCTTACTTCAGAACACAGAAGAATCCAAGATCCAAGAATCACAACTAAATGCATCTTGGAACAGTCCAGAAATCCATCGGGGAATCAGAAGCAGTACCTATTCAGTGGATCAGAACCAAGGATGTAAAGTATGTTTATCAACAAAATTCTGACTCCAAAAACCTTCTTTTTTAATACGCATTTAGCTTCTCTATTTTCTTGTATTGTGCCTCTTTCTTTTGAGGATCTTCTTTGAAGATCACTGTTCATTCGTTTCAGCTTTCTGTGTTTCTTCTTCAGCTTGGTCTCTAAAACAGCTGACTCATTTTGTTGTTTGTGCTTCTAGGACAAGAGGTGTATTACTTGGCTATCCCAGACCTGCAGAGCTGTCTTTCGACAGGTTTTGCTCTTTCTGAGCCTCCTCTGGAAATATCTGAAAGCCCACCACCCTTTAAGTCTCAAGGCCAAAATTTGTCAAGTTCTGTTTCTCCTGGTGTCAGGTGGGAAGTATCACAACCACGTGTAAAGTGCAGTTAGAAGATTTATTGTTCCACACAAGAATCTTGTCAACTAACATTGGACTCTAAATTGGTGCTAGTTGAGAGTCAACAGAATTCAAGAGGAGTTGTGTGTAGAGCATTTGTGGGAACATAATGACTCTAGGCTGATGACTCGCCTAACTCTGCCCCCTGACTCTGCCTGCTCTTCTCCTACATCTCCTACATCCATTCAGAGTCTGACTTATCAGTTAGGCCTATAAAAAGTATATAGTATGCTCAGAATTGTTCACATTCAATTCAGATGTGTTTTTTTGTTACAATGTTAGTCATAGAATCCATGGTTCAATTCATGGGATTTGAAAAGGTTTCCATTCACAGAATGGGAGGCTCCCATGTAATAATTCAAAAGATTTAAGACCACTCAGAAGGTCTCAACACACACAATGGAGTTTTACACATACAGGCTACATATGAAATAAATTATACAGTAAGTATCTTATCGATCCATTCGTGTAATCTGCTTGGTATGCAACCTGCATCTATATAACCACCTTACCACCCTTCTCCCTTTCACTCTCTTTTTGATTAAATATTGTTTAAAATGGGGAATTTCAGGGAAACTATATATAAAAAGTAGAAATGTAGTAGAAAATATGTATGGTTTACATTATGGCTTTCCTTTGCATGTTTCTGTGTTGTATATACACACATGTGTGTATGTATGTATGTATGTATGTATGTATGTATGTATGTATGTATGTATATAAAAATGAGATATCATCTGCATTCATACACTGAGCCAGTAGCTAAAGAGATTGTAATTCCATCAAGCTCAGATACTAAATTTGATTAATTTTCTCCTTGAATTTTGCTTTTAGTTTTTAATGCCCTTTTTCTTTTTTAAAAAAATGGGTGGGTAGCTTAGCATAGAGGAGAAATTGTTGTGCTATAAATTTATGCTTCAGTATTATTTTACATTGCTGTGAAATGAGTGAATTCAGTTAAAAGTCTTGCATGAACACATCCCCTGCAAAGAGCAGCTGGGCAAATAGTAAATTTTCTCTACCTATTTATAAACACACAAAAAAGTGTAAGGAATAATCTTTACGTTACGAAAACTAGTATCAATGTCAAGACCTTTTTACTCAAAATATCCAAGACTTGAGGCACACCAGTAACAGCCATAACATCTCCTCTCTCATTTCTCATTTTCATATAAGCATTTACTTATAACACTTAAACAACGCCCCCCCCCCACCCCCAAAGAAAACTGGAAGCTGAAAGAAAAAGATTGTGCCAAGTTTAGACAGGTTATAAAAATCTTTCCTGTAGATTCTATACAGACATGCCCCCTGAGACCATTCAAATTGCACAGAGGTGGTTTGTGCAAGCCCTTCAGCATCCATTCGTCTGCTTTTCAGCTTCTTTGTAAAAGCTGTAATTGGTCTTAGTGGGGGCCCCTTCTCCCTTCCCTCTTCTCCCCTCTCCAAAGCTGAAGGAGTCCAACTTTATCCATGTTGGGTCACAGGAATGCCACCCAACTCCTTATTTATTTATTTAGGCCTTTCAACACTGCAATTAATGAGGGGTGGGGGTGGGGGGGTTGGAACAAGGAACACATTCAGTAGAAGGTTAACTGGGTGGGAGGGTTAAGAGGGAGAAGTAATGGCAGCTTAAGGATGAAACATAGGGGAAAAAAAGGTCTCTGCCTCAATTCCTTATGAAGTAGTTAAAAGCAACCTCTTAGGTCAGTGATGGCGAACCTTTTAGAGACCGAGTGTCCAAACCGCAACCCCAAACCCACTTATTTATTGCAAAGTGCCAGGGCCGCATCAGCATTGTGGTGCCCTCAGGGGGGGGGCAGGGAGGGTCCTCTGAGTGCTGCCTCTGGCACGCAAAAACCAGGGGCACAAAAATGGGCCACCATGCTGCAAGGCACAAAAATGGCCGCTGCCGCATCGCGGTGTGCAGATACAAGGTACTGCACCACATAAGAATGGGGCAGGGCTAGTGAGTATCATGCAGGCACTAGCCCCGCCCCATTTGCAGTGTGTCGATGCTCGTGGTCCTGTGCGCGCATGCACACATGTAAAATGCTTCCCCCTCCCTTTTCTTCCAGTCCACCAATCGACAATGGTTGGTGACCTCTGCTCTACCACTTCTATTTGAGCTTACTAGACGGCCACTTCACCTCCTTTGTGCTGGGTGGGGCTCCTGCTCCGAGTGGCAGTGGTGGCCTGATGGACCTGCTGCTGACGGCGGTGGCACACGTGCCAACAGAGAGGGCTCTGAGTGCCGCCTCTGGCACGCGTGCCATAGGTTAGCCACCACTGTCTTAGGTAATGCTAACTATGGATAGTACTTGACTTGCAACCGTTCATTTAGCGACCATTAAAGTTACAATGGCACTGAAAAAAATGACTTTTGTCCATTTTTCACACGTATTATCGTTGGAGCATCCCCATGGTCATCTGATCAAAATTCAGATGCTTGGCACCTTACTCATATTTATGACGGTTGCGGTGTCCTGGAGTCATGTGATCCCCTTTTGTGACCTTCTGACAAACAAAGTCAATGGGGAAGCCAGATTCACTTAACAGCTGGGTGACTAACTTAACAACTGTGGTGATCCACTTAACAACCATGGCAAGAAAGGTCGTAAAATGGTGCAAAACTCACTTAACAACTGTCTTGCTTAGCAATGGAAATTTTGGGCTCGGTTGTGGTTGTAAGTCGAGGACTACCCGTGTGTTCTTTAGAGAATCAAATGGTGATGCTCTCACTGAACAGTGAAGAAGAAGGAAGTGAGCAGGGAAGGGAGGAATATAGGGAAAAGGAAGCATTTCTTAGCTAATAACATCATTCATCTCATGGCTTAAAATTTCAAAAAAGCAGGCCAGTTTTGAAATGTCAGCAAAACCAGTGGGAGAATATACTGCCAAGAGGAAGGGAAAGACAATTGGCATTCCTCAGTGATCATTTGTCCAATAGGTTTGGATGAAGAGTTAAGCTGCTCTGGTTTCTTTCCCAAGGATTTGCAAATCTTTCTGGATGGACACAGAGCAAAGCATGTCGAGTCTAGCAGCCAAATGAGGGATACAGACTGGCCTGGGACTAAGGTCTGCAACTGGGATTGAACTTCTGTAGGGGACTGCGCTCCCCAAGTAGGTGGGGATGGGATGAAATGGGCAAGGATTAGAGGCATTCCATGTGATTCAGTCTAATGTTCAGTCTTCCAACATTTAATGGGCTGCCACAAAGAAGAAGGGGTCAACTTATTCTCCAAAGCATCTGAAGGCAGGACAAGAAACAACAGATGGAAACTAACAAAGAGAGATCCAACCTAGATATAAAAGGAAATTTTCTGACAGAACAATTAATCAGTGGGACAGATTACCAACACTGGAAATTTTAAAGAAGAAATTGGACTGCCATTTGTCTGAAATGGTCTAGGGTCTCCTAATTGAGCAGGGGGTTGGACTAGAAGACCTCCCAGTTCCCTTCCAACTTTGTTATTCTGTTAATGTTATTAGAACACCAATTAATTTGGAGGCCAGGATAATATGATGTTTCTACTGAAAGGTCTGCATCATCAATTGCTTTTTGAAGACAATGTATGGTGCTTTGGAATCTTGAATGGCTGAGGATCTCACTATCTTAGACACTTCCTTTTCCATGATCAACCCGCTCAGGGGTCACAATATGCAAAAGAAGCTCTTCTGAAGATGCCTTCTCTTCAGAAAACCATATATTGGGTACACAGGAGCCAGTCTTCTCCTGTTTCCTTTACTGGATGTGGTACACATTTCTCCAAAAGTTGTGTTTAGTCCCTATCTCTTTACCTTTAGGAGTACAGCCCAGATCCACATCTTTTGTAATCTGATTCATAAAGGAGAATATTTGTAGCTCAGTATTGAGATGAAGAGTTCTTTGTGCCCTCTGAGCTTGGTTGTCCTCTTGCAGACTTTTCATTACCTAAACTAGGTAGCATCATCAGTGTACTGATGATGCTCCCTCATTTGTGTAATGAAATTAAGGACCCTTCAAGCTGATTCATGGAAGACTTTTGATACATGTTGGTCTTTTTTAAAATTGTATCTATTGATTTACTTATGTATTTGTTTTGTTTTGAATTGATTTGATTTCTACAGCTGCCCATCTCAGCAAAGAACTCTGGGTGGCTCACAATTCAAAAATTTGATTAATTTAATTATTCTTTACACCAGGGGTCCTCAACCTTGGCAAAGCTGGCTGAGGAATTCTGGTAGTTGAAGTCCACAAGTCTTAAAGTTGCCAAGGTTGAGGACCCCTGCTTTACACGTTAAAAAAAAGTGTTATAAATTCCTCCCTTACAATTGCCACATTCTTTTCCTACTTCAAGTTTCCTCCTAAGGCTCTCAGGCCAGTCACATTTCTTGCCATCCACCAAGTCCACTTAGGGCCAGAGAAGGACAGCTGAAACTTAGTACCATACAGTCTGTTATTACTTTCAATGAGATGAGAGTCATTCAGGATCTTATGCAGTAATGAAATGCTTAAGGGAACACCTAGAGAGTCCCAGTTAAGCTACAGAAGCTTTATTAATTACAATTACCTAAGCATTCCACACACATGCACACAGACAATCATATTTGAATGGTTATGATCTGGCCAAGAGATGCATGGGGACTGGGAGAAGATAGGAGCGTTCTGTACAGAACAAGTGTCTGCCTGAATTGAGGCTCTTCTACAGGAGATCTGTAGTTTTATCCTACGCCAATAGCATCCTTTGCCCATTTCTTTCCACATTCTCTCAGGGTTAGGTGGCTATTTGGGGTGGCGCAGTGGCTCAGCAATTAGAACGCTGGTTTTTCAGCTGGTTTGTCAGCTGAAAAAAAGTGACCTGTGACATTTTTCACACGACCGTTGCAGCATCCCCACGGTCACATGATCCAAATTCAGATGCCTGGCAACTGACTTGTATTTATGCCGGTTGCAGTGTCCCAGGGTCATGTGATCACCTTTTGTGACCTTCTGATGGGCAAAGTCATATTCACAGATTAACAGCCGTGTGACTTAACAACTGCAGTGATTCGCTTAACAACCATGGCAAGAAAGGTTGTAAAATGGGTCAAAGCTTAACTACTGTATCTCGCTTAGCAGGAGAAATGTTGGGCTCAATTGTTGTCGTAAGTCGAGGAGTGCCTGTATTAGCATGTATGATTGAGAGAAATGGAGAGAGAATGCAGAGAGAGGGAGATGTTGTTTTCTCCCACCTTTAGCTAATTAAGTCAGCAGCAACGGTGAGCACGGATCACCCTACTGTGATAGGTGGTATTTGCTGTGCATTAAGCCTTGGAAAGATCATTTTCCCCAAAGCCCACTGGTAAATGGCATTCTTTATTAGAATTTCTGACAGCTTTGCCTTTGGCTGAGATTGGGCCATCAAAGGCATACAGATTAATACAGTGGGTTCCTGACCTGCCCATCCGGGCTTCGTAAACCACTTGGATCTGCTTCTGACATGACTTTTTCTGACATGCTTTCCTGAGAAATGTGGACAGGCAGATGAGACCACAGGGAGAGAAAGGTCGAAGAAGGTCACGACCTTCTTAAGACCAAGAGAAATAGACCTGACTTTTTGTTTTTTTCCATTTCACTTCATGGTCATTTGAATATCCCAATATTTTTTTTTTTTACTTTCAGTGTGCATTCTGTGGGATTTGAGATACAGGTAGTCCCCAACGTACGACTACAATTGAGCCCAAAATTTATGTTGCTGAGTGAGAACATTTGCCCCATTTTATGACATGTAAAGGAAAGTTCAATCATCCAGGCCAAAAGTATCTTAAAAGGTTAAAGCGTGGCAACTGGACCAAAGTTTATTAAAACGGAGACGTTTCGTTACTCATCCAAGTAATTTCTTCAGTCAAAATGAAAATTTGTTGCTTTTCATTTTGGGGAGAAACCCCCTGCAATCTGTATGGCAAGAGTTGGTTCTTTCCAATGACTCTCTGACTCCGCTTACCCAAATTTTCATTTTGACCGAAGAAGCTACTTGGATGAGTAACGAAACGTCTCTGTTTTACTAAACTTTGGTCCAGTTGCCATGATTTAACCTTTCACGATACCCATTTTATGACCTTTCTTGCTACAGTTGTAGCAAGGTTACAAAATTTGATCACATGACACCAGGACACTGCAACTGTCATAAATATGATTCAGTTGCCAAGCATCTTAATTTTGATGGCGTGACTATGGGGATGTGATTATCTGACACCTGATGATGAATAGAACCAAGAATTTGCTTTATTGGCAGTAGCTGTAATGGCTGGTTTTCAAAACCATGTTTCTAGTTACCAGTTCCTGTCTCCCCATCCTGTGTTTGAAGTAATAATTAGGTTGTGCAACCTTTAGGTTAAAAAAAAAGCTACTTGGGACCATGTACAGGTGCATAGGTGTGCACTTAGGAACTATATATAACTCCAAAAGCTGGATGTGGTTTTTTTTTTACTGAGATGATGCTACAGCTATAGAATCAGTCATGGAATGTTGGGGAAAACTATAAGATTCTTTGAGGAATAGTTCAGACACTTTAATTTTCCAACTCTATCCCAGAGGCTATCAGGCAGAGATAATCTCAATTCACCATCTTGTTACAGGTCTGGATGATTTGGAAAGCACAAATTAAGTTTAAGATATTCAGTGATACAGGTAGTCCTCAACTTACAACTATTCATTTAATGACCGTTCAAAATTACAAATACACTGAAAGTGACTTATAACCATTTTTCACACCCTTGCAGCATGGTCACGTGATCAAAATTTGGATGTTTGGCAACTGGCATGTATTTATGCCCTATCCTGGGGTCATGGGATCAGCTTTTATGACCTCCCAATAAGCGAAATCAATGGGGAAGCCACTTAATGACCATCTTAGCAACTTAACTGCAGTGACTCACTTAACAAATGTGGCAAGAATGGTCATAAAATGGGACAAAATTCATTTAACAACTGTTTTGCAACAAATTGGGCTCAATTGCGATCATAAGTCGATGACTACCTGTACATGGATGTACAATCTAAATGTGCTGCATTTTGGATGCAACCCCACAAGTGGAAGAGATGAATTCCAATTGCAGCCCCTGTTGTGAATTTTTCAGTGAATATATCCTACGTTTTCCTCCATGAGAGATTTATGGGTGTGCTATACTTACAAGAAACTATCCAGGCATGGTTAAAGCATTCAGTGGATAAAATGGCTACCTTTGTGTAATACGGATCAGATAAATTAATTGGCAGAAAACTGTTTTCTTGGAACATGCTGATAAAATCTTAAACAGTTCAATTAATTGAGTTCATCTTTTTTTATCAGGCAGGTCATTACTCATAGTCTTTCTCCTGCATCTCTTTCTCTCCCCACCCCCACTTTTTTCTCTAAAAAGAACAATTAGATTGAGTGATTTACTTCAATAACATCCAGTGATTTTATACTTAAGACTTTTTCTGTTTTGTTCCTCTTTTTCCTCCTTTGATTCAGATGTTGGACAGGAGATTGGTTTTGCCCATTCTCTCGCACACATGCAAACACACATATTCTTCTGCTTTAAATTAAATTAATATTGATGTTCCTCACTTGCATGCGATGAAGGGGGTTGATGGGCACCTTGTTAGAAGTTCCTTGCATTCCTTGCGGGACTAGTCATCCTTCAAAATTCAGTTCTTCTCACGTTTTCTCTCAACGTGACATCTCTTTTTCTAGAGTGCGTGTGTGAAAGAGAGGATCGAGAGGGAGGGAGAGAGAGAAATAGATGGATAGCAATCAAGGAGAATAGAGCTGGAAGGGATCTTGGAGGTCTTCTAGTCCAACCCCCCCCCCCCCCGCTCAAGCAGGAGACTCTATACCATTTCACAGAAGTGGCTGTCCAGTCTCTTCTTAAAAACCTCCAGTGTTGAAGCATCCACAACTTCTAATGCCAAAGTGTTCCACTAGTTAAGCTGTACTCATAAACCAAGTGGTTTGGGAAGTTTTTCCTTAAGTCCAAGTTGCTTCTCTCCTTGATTAGTTTCCATCCATTGTTTCTTGTCTTGCCTTCTGGTGCTTTGGAAAATAAGTTGACCCCCTCTTCTTTGTGGCAGCCCCTCAGATACTGGAATATTGTTATCATGTCACCCCTAGCCCTTCTTTTCTCTAGACTAGCCATACCCAATTCCTGCAACCGTTCTTCATACATTTTAATTCATTTCATGGTAAAGGCCTCTTTGTTAAAGGCAATGGAACATAGCTACTATATTGGTCCAGTACATCTTGGTAAATAGATACACTATTGTTTCTCCAGCTTGTGAATATTCTTAAAGGGTAGCCCCAGGCAGAGCACATTGCAGTAGTCCAGATAGAAAATGACCAGGATATGAGTGACTGAGACTGAATTTTGGTAAGGATGTGGACACGATGTATCCTGAGCCCAGAGCAAATACTTAACACTGGAGACTCATATAGAAGAAACCATTTTTAAGAAGAGACTAGACAATCACCTGTCTGAAATGGTATAGGTTCTCCTGCTTGAGCAGGGGGTTGGACTAGAAGACCTCCAAGGTCCCTTCTAGCTCTATTCTATTCTATTTGTCTCAGTAATCCGGTTAAGCCCCATAGAGAAGTGCAACTGATTTCTTTAATTCCACCATGCCCAGGCAGTAACCCCAAAGCTTTTTTCTTCATGAATGTAGGAAAAAAATCATTTTTTTTCTTCATCCCTCTTGGGGTGTGCATTTGGAGAGACTTCCATTTGACAGGGACCTCCACTTCTTGAGAAAAAATGGACTACAGAATTTAATTCCTTAATAGCCCCCAAGATGGTACATCTGAAAAGCTGAAGTTCCAGGGTGATGGCTGGCAGCTGTCAAAAGACAGGGGAATGGAATAATAGGAAAGGGGGGGGGGAAAGGATACATTCACAGTAAGTGGTTCCACCATGTGAAGGTAGGTGAACTCCATTAAATAAGACCTGCTGTCTGAAACAGCTAATTGCTGTTATGTCTGTGGAGCTGAGAAAGACCATCTTGACTTAGGAAGCTATTAAATGGAGAAAAAAGCCCAGTGCTTCAAATGTCCAAGTTTGGTTTTGATTGTGTTTTTTCCAACTGGTTTCATTCTAAACGCTGCTTTTCCAAAACTGCATAAGCTGTTTAACATGCAAAGAATGAAGCTGCCACTGTTTGACTAATTGTTTTTTTGGGGGGAAATGAGCAAATAAGTGGGAAAATCCAAAAAGGACATAAACTGTGGCTAGATACTTTTAGAACTTTGCCAAAAATGGGTTGTGTTCCAAGTTATGGTCATTTTCTTTTTTATAAAAAAATTAAAAGAATGACAAGAAGTTGTGAATTATACAAACTTTGTAGATTTACAATTTTTAGCCATCACATTCAGTTGTGAAGAATACTGGAGATAGTAAACTGGTTGAAAAATACCAGGTGATTTTTTTAATTTATTTAGATCATCATCTTAGCTCTAATTGACAAAGATTGGTCACACTCACAGAATATATTTAATCAAACCATGTAAAGAGAACCCACTAAATTTGGTTTGTTTGTGGGTTTTTTTGTTTGTTTCTATTATGTGGCTTAAACCCAATGCAGATCTCATTTGATGTAATGTGCATACTGAGCAAAGTCAGTTCGGCAACTGGGTTCTGAGTTCTGTGTGAATGCAGCAGTTCTTTTCAGAGCATTGTTCATGGAAATGTGGCGTTGTCTTTTACTATTTTGTTTCATTACATTCAGAACATTTATTTTTTCCCCTCCATTGCTCTAACTGCAAATACTTCAGTTCAGCTATTTTCAGTGGGTGGTGGAAGATGAAGGTTGTGAACTGTTTATCAAAAACACCATTAGAATGCAGTATTGCAGGCTAATTCTGCCGACTGCCAGCAGTTCGATTTTCACCGGCTCAAGGTTGACTCAGCCTTCCATCCTTCCGAGGTTGGAAAAAATGAGGATCCGGAGTGTTGGGGACAATATGCTGACTCTGTAAACCACTCAGAGTGTGCTGTAAAGCACTATGAGGCGGTATATATGTCTAAGTGCTAGTGTTAAGTGTTAAAGTAAATCTAGCAGGTAAACAGCTTGTTCCTTAGTTAGCACTTCAGAATGCCACTCCCAGAACATTTCAAAGTCATAAGTAGACTGGGAATTTGAAAAAAAAAATCTCAAGAGAAAGAAAATCCCTTCCATATTGCTGCTATGGAACTATATGGACACGGACATAAAATCCCCAGGTAGCACATTTAAATTGAAAAGGGGATCTGTGAATTTGGTTCTTCTTGATGACTTCTTTGCCTCCTTGTCTTTATATAGTCCATCAATCGATTCATGTGGGAAAAATTTCTGCTACTTGTGTTGGAACACTGAGTAGTTGGGTAGGAGTATCTGCAGAGTAGGGTGGAAAAAGTCAATAGGGCAGCCACAATGGTACAACTGAAACTCCTATTTCTTTTTAATGCATATTGCATGTACAACACACATCCTTGATTTACGACTACAGTTGGGACCAGAATTACCATTGCTAACCAAGGTGATTGCTAAGTGAGTTGTGACTGATTTTTGGCAACTGTTGTTAAGTGGATCATTATAGTTCTGAAATGATTCATGCAAATATTAAACAAAACAGGCTCCCCCCCATTGATTTTGCTTGTAGAAAGCAGCTGGGAAGATTGCAAGTGGTGGTCATGTGATGCCAGGATGCTGCAACCATCAGGCATGAATGCCGGTTGCCAAGCACCTGGATTGGGGATGCTGCAATTGTCATAAGTGTGAGGACTGGTTGTAAGTCACTGTTTTCAGTGCCATTGTAACTTCAAACGGTTGCTAAATGAATGGTTATAAGTCAAGGACTATCTACAAAAAGACAGCTTTGATCACTGAATTTTTTTTGACAACACACTGTGAACAGCCCTGCAGTTATGGATAGGGCCTCATATTCATCATGCTATTCTCTTTTGTAGTAAGCAGCTGTCCTGTCAGTGAGAAGAAATAATCAGTGGAACAGCTTGCCTCCAGAAGTTGTGGGTGTTCCATCACTGGAGGTTTGCAAGGAGAGATTGGACAATCATTTGTCTGGACTGGTATAGGGTCTCCTGCTCTAGCAGGAACTTGGACTAGGAGACCTCCAAGGTCCCTTCCAATTCTTATTATTTTGTAGTAGTTTTTTTCTGCTTATAGTGAGATAAGCAGAATAATAAAGTGGCGGTTGAAATGAATCAATTTTTTTGTGGTTAGTTATTTCCTAGTTTCCATTTAAAAATGCCAGCACTGATTTAAGATAAGTTGCAAGCTAGCATCTGCAATGTTTTAAGCAAGCTATTACAGAGTCTCCCTTAAATTTAGGGGCCTTGATAGTTTGGAGGTTTTAATTCAAGTATTGGTTTTCCTCCTTGACATATTTCAGCTAGGAGTGAAATCTGGGCCTCACATAACATTAACGAGCATTTCTCCTGAAGTAGATAATTTCTTTATTCAGCAGTTTGCAAGCCACAATTCCACAGCTCCCATATTTTGTATTCCAGCCATGCTCCCAGATTAACCACTGGGCTAAAGAGGGCCACACACACTCCCTCCCTCCTATCCAAAACCTCAGGGACTCATTAGCTTGTCCAGATCCCTAGCTTTCAAATTTAAAAAAGGAGTAAACCCTCCTCTTTTGTAGAATCCAATCTACAAGAGAAAATGGTCTGGCACTTCTTTCTGCCCAATTGTTTTATGAACAAGCAACCTCATTCCAATAGCCATAGGGAAGACTGATGGGTTGTGAGTACTGCTGTCTGTTCAGATAAGTACAGAGTGACCACTTGCCTGCCAAAGAGAGTTTTTTATTTTATTTTAAGCCCAGGGTTTTGTTGGTTGGTTGGTTTTGCTCTATCTTTCTGGAGAAGGAAATATTTCTTTTAGAAAATATTCAGTCTTTGTTTCCTGGGAATAATGGAAGACATTCTCCATTCTGTTTTCTAGCAATGGATTTCTATCTAGGGTTCAATTCCACTGCCCCCCCAGCCCCCCTTTTTCTTATTAATTAATTGGAAGTTCCTCTTCTCTTTTAATCAGACTCTGCCAGCAGCACAATAGCAGCAAAATCCCAGAATTAGATTTTCAAATCTTTATTTTTCATTTAGAAAAAGAATGAACGTTCACAAGATCACTACAGGTGGTCCTTGACTTACAACCACCATTAAGCCCCAAATTTCCTTTCCCTTGTTAAATGAGTTTTGCCCCATTTTATGACCTTTCTTGCCACCGTTGTTAAGTGAATCACTGCAGTTGTCAAGTTAGGAACATGGTTGTTAAGTGAATCTCACTTCCCCACAGATTTTGCTTGTCAGAAGATCGCAAAAGGGGATCACGTGACCCCCGTACATGGCAACCCTACTTGCCAGTTGCCAAGTATCTGAACTTTGATCATATGATGAGGGGGAAGCTGCAATGGTCATAAGTGTGAAAAACAGTCGTAAGTCATTTTTTTCCAGTGCTGTTGTAATTTTGAACGGACACTAAATAAATTGTTGTAAGTTGAGGACTACCTGTATTCTTCTCTATTGGTGCTTTGGGTTTTGCAATAATTTCTTCTGGTTGGGGTAATCAAGTTCTCTTCCTACAGAACTAGAGCAACGAGTGGAATCATAGAAAGTGCCTGTTCTTTCTTATTACATCCTTGCTATTGCAAGTAGAGACAGATAATGTTTGACAGTGGCTTGTCCAGTTACCTTTTTTCTTTCTACCTGTCATCTACAGGGATTAGGTAATATATTATATCTGATTCATTACATCTGATAGAAGAGGTGAAAAGTGTAAGTCAGCTGCCCTCTAGCTGTATCCCAATGATGCTCTGTAAATCATCATTAACTCCGGCTTCAGCCTTGCACAATGAAACAGCAGGCCCTCCCCATTGCTTTTGTTTGTTTTTAGAGAGGGCAGTTATTTCCCTGAGATTACACCAAGGAGTAGTTACCCGTAGCTACCTCTTCCTAACTTGTGAAAATTATATTGGATTTCTCAGCTTCGGAGTGTCAATGGCATTGTTTTGTTTAGAGCTGCACCTAACCACAATGTGGTTATCTACTACTCCATTTCTTTCTTGAACCCCAAGCATATTCCTTCTCTGAATTCTACTCTACTCTGTTAACGTTCAGAACAAGTAGAATTCAGGGTAAGAACAGGTGCTCCTTTAGTCAGCGGAGTGAGACAACTCACAGCTGCCAACTCGCCATGGCCAACGTGCCACAGCAGCCAACTCACCATGGCCAATTCATCATGGGCCAACTCGCTGTGGAACAATTCAACAATTCAGTTTAATTATTTAAAATAAATAAAACAGTATTTTATTTTTTGTCATTTACATTTCATTTTGTCCCTCCTCCGGCATCCTTTCTTTAATGCTTCTAGTCCACTATTTCTTTGATATTAGTGTAACTCTCGTCCCGTGGCAAGTTAATAATAATAATAATAATAATAATAATAATAATAATAATAATAATAATAATAATGATGATGATGATGATGATGATGATGATGATGATGATGATGATGATGATAATATGATCTATAATATGATCTGTATCTATTTTCCCCTCATGTTACAATCTACTGTCTTTTGTACACAAAGAAATATCTCTGCACTTAAAAGATCTTGTCTAAGTCCTTCATAACCATTTTTCCCCCCAAGGCAAGAATCATCATTTGATTTCTTGATTGCTTGTCGTTTCATTACTGATTATTGATCTAAGCAAGTTGATGTTGTCAGCTATTGCTATTTCTTCTCTGAAATTATCCACATTTTTAGAATATCCTTTACCTTAAAGTATAAGCTCTTTTTGAGACTTTGTTCCTTGATTTTGATAAGCAGATGCTCAGATCATCTCATTTTCAGACAGTAATGTGGGATCATCAGCATAACAAAGGTTGTTGATGAGTTTTCCACCAGGGTTCACATTTTGGTATCTTCGTACAGTGCGGCTTCTCTAAATGTTAGGTGCTGTGCATATAAATTGAACAGGTAACCTCTCTATTAAATTCCTTCCTTCCTGACAGAAGACAGATGGAAAATATAAAAACTCAAATGGGACAGGAGACATCTAGGAAACTTCATGAACAAATTGACGGCTCTTTTGGGCATCCCAGATGTATATTAAGATAGAATGTGTTGAGGGCAAGTGAAATGATTGAAGCCTGGGAAATGGGCCCCTTGTGTCAGAATTGCCATCATACACTTGAGCTTCCCATTTGCTAGCTGCCAGTCTGCCATGAACTATGGGGGCAGGGAGCCAGATGGGAGGGGGGAAAGCAAACAACTCATTGTACCTTCCAGAGGCACCATTTCAAGGTCAAAGCCCAGGAAATGGAATGCAATGGTTCACCAACCAGCCCGCTGTTGAAGAGACTGTTCCTAAAAACAACTTATTCAAATATAATTGGGCATTAAGGGACCAGAGGAGTGGAAGAACTGAACGGGGAAAGTTAACTGGGAAACTTTGCCACGCAAATTTCAGATCTGGCTTTGCACTACTTTAATTCACTTGACTTCTAGTAAACTCTACCTTTCTCAGCAAATGGAATTAAGGATCGTTTTTAACTAGAAGACCAAGTTAAGGCAGGTCTGGCACCTTGTCAGTCAACAGGAGTGCTGATTTACCACCAACTTACCAGGTACTTAGGAGCCGAGGACTTGGCAGCACAAGGAAACAACGGCTAACAACTTAATAGCCGGCCACCGACACCCCAATCAAGAATTAAAAAGCCACATACAACCAGGCACCACATAAAGCAGACATTCGAATAGAGAGAAGTTCCATGAGAATGGGCTCCAGCACGAGTCCAAAATCTTGGAAGACTAAACCTCTGAGTCCCGGTGACTGACCCAGATTGGATCCTTCAATGTTATCCTGGGATACGTATATTCGCCTTCATTCATGCAAGTGAAACTAAAATATAGTTGCATGAGTTTTTCTTAAATCTTATGGTGTATGCCTTTATATGTGTGTGTGGAGGGGTGAGGTAAGGTCTTCCATGCATCAGAAGGTTTACTTTTCATGGACATAATGCCTTGTGTACTCTTAATTATTGTCCCTCCTATCTAGGCAATAAGACATGGGGAAATGGGCATCCTTAGTAGGTAATTGACAATATTGCACAGTAAAGTGTCTGATTCGTGATAAAAAAACCCAAGAAGCATTTAACTCGCTGCTAAGATCAATTCCATTTTAGTGTCCAGTCCTCTAACGAGAAGAGATGATCAAGGCAAAGTATCCATGAGATTATACAGCCAGATTCATTTAACAACTGTGTTTCTAACTTAATAACTGCAGTGATTCACTTTAAGACTGTGGCAAGAAGGATCATAAAATGGAGCAAAACTCATTTAAAAATTAACTGTCTCACTTAGCCAGAGAAATGTTGGGCTCAGTTGTGATTGTAAGTTGAAGAGTGCCTGTACTTTGGTTGGACTTGTGGCCATAGTTAACAATATAAATTTACTTAAAAGATGGAGTCCCAATAGGGTAGAGAATTCTGGGTTGCTGGTAATAATTGATGTGGATTTTGTTTGGTAAACATTTTGTGAAAAGGATCCGACTGAATTTTCCCCATGTTTTATTTTTTTTTCTGTTCATTGCTTCCTATATTATAAATTCTTCAATCTGCACGTTTCCAATTTGTCAGTGTAGTCTTTAGCTATGACAAGGCATGCAACTAGATGTGCTTTGTGGAGATAATGTGTTTTATAGGAAAATAGGTAGCAATTTCCAACAAAATATCTAAAAATGGTGTGAATGAATTTTTGATGGGAAGATGTGTAAACCCTTCATTTGATGATGTACAATAGCTGTGAAAATGTTTGAATACATTGGATTGCTGCCCCCATCATCCTGCATCATTGTCCATTTCATTTGTATAATTGTTCATCCTTGGCCTCATCATCATGCTCTGATGATGAGAGTGTCTCAGGCTACCTCTCCTCCAGGTACTGAGTTCTCATTATCAAAACAAAACACTAAGTTTGTTTAGTGTAAACTGTAGTTAGGGCTTGTATATTCTGAGACCTTCAAAGACCATTGATTAATTGATGACTGAATTCATTGTCTGCACCCAGAAAATAGGTTAATTCTGCAATCAGAAGTAAATCCAAATGAGTTTGTATATACAGGTACAATAGTGATGATGATGATGATGATGATGATGATGATGATGATGATGATGATGATGATGATGATGATGATGATAATAATAATAATAATAATAATAATAATAATAATAATAATAATAATAATAATAATAATAATAATAATAATAATAATAATAATAAAGTTGGAAGGGACCTTGGGGTCATCTAGTCCAACACCCTGCTCAGGCAGGAAACCCTATACCATTTCAGACAAATGGCTGTCCAGTCTCTTCTTTAAAACTTCCAGTGTTGGAGCATTCACTGCTTCTGGAGGCAGGATGTTCCACTGGTTAATTGTTCTAACTGTTAGAAAGTTTCTCCTTGATTAGTTTCCATCCATTGCTTCTTGTCCTGCCTTCAGGTGCTTTGCAGAATAGCTTGACTCCCTCTTCTTTGTGGCAGCCTCTGAGATACTGGAACACTGCTATTATGTCCCTCCTCATCCTTCTCTTCGTTAAACTAGACATACCCAATTCCAGCAACCGTTCCTTGTATGTTTTAGCCTCCAGTCCCCTGATCATCTTTGCTGCTCTTCTCTGCACTTTTTCTACAGTCTCAACATCTTTTTTACATTGTGGTGACCAAACCTGGATGCAGTATTCCAAGTGTGGCCTTACCAAGTTTGTTTAATGACTGTTCAAAGTTACAACGGCACTGAAAAAACTGATTTAGGACCATTATTTTTCCACACTTGACCACTTAAGCATCCTCGCGGTCATGTGATCAAAATTCGGGCACTTGGCAGCTAGTATGTATTTACAATGGTTGCAGTGTCCCAGGGTCATGTGATCACTATTTGTGACCTTCCCAGCCGGCTTCTGACATGGAAAGTCAGTGGGAGAAGCCATTTGCTTAACAACCATGCGATTCACTTATCAGCTGCAGTGATTCATTTCACAACACTGGCAAATATGGTCATAAAATTAGGTGTGACTCACTTAATAACTATCTTAATTAGCAACAGACATTCTGGTGCCACTTGTCATAAGTCGAGGACTAGCCTGTATACCATTTTCCTGGGGCAGAGGGATGAGCAAACACCATACTTATGAATACTCGAACCTACAATATTTTAAGGCCTTCCAAGAACCACATTCAAAAATCTAGGCAGAGCTAGGAGCAAAATTCGGAATAACATTCAAATGCCCAAAATGGTATTTAACTAAACTGAGAATGGGAAGATGTGCCAGTCTAAACATATTGCTGCTTTATGCATCATCTAGGACATTTTTGAAACTTGTGGGCTAATGGCTATGGTAACTTAATTTCCTAGAAAACGTATTGTTTTTATTATTTGTATTTATTCAAATTTATTAGCTGCCCAGCTTCAGAGCTCTTTGGGTGAAATACTACACACACACACACACACANAAACAACACACACACACACACACACACAGAGAGAGAGAGAGAGAGAGAGAGAGAGAGAGAGAGAGAGAGAGAGAGAGAGAGAGAGAGAGAGAGAGAGAGAGAGTCATACCAGGCTAGATGAAAATTTGCTGTCAAATTAGGAGACCTGGATGTTACAGCAGACATTGTTATACAAGCCACTGAAGTTCATATAGTACAAGCAGGTCCCATTCGTCTTTCTCAGCTTACATTTTAATTGGCTTCCAGTTAAGTTTTTTAAACACTGCAAGACTTGCTGACATACTATCTTAATACCGTGTGAATAATTTATGGCAGGCTTTCATGGTATACCTTCTCCCATCCCATCCTTTCTAATTTGAGCATCCATTAAAATGGCGGGCAGGAGGGGCTTGCCGGAGGTGGAGAGGGGAAAACGTAGAAGGGAAAGAAGAAGGGAACAGATCTATTGGTGCGCCGTTCTCTCTCTCTTTTTTTCCCCAGAGTGTTAAATATGTGGGTCCCCCCCCTCTCTTTGGCTGCATTGGGATTTCAGGAAAGGTTTGTACAATGCAGACTTATTAATAACTATTCTGCCAGGAGAGCACCCAATTAAATTGAATTGGGCTTTATGGCTCCCTGTAGGTTTTCCTTAAATGCGTGGCTTGAAAGTCTTTACAGTGTGAGTACTGGATAACAAGAAATTGGGAGGAGGGGAAGATTTTTTTTTTAAAAAAAATGGGATGTTTTTAATGATTGCAGTTTTGCTACTTAGGATTTGCCAGCTTGTAAATGTGTTACTTGGTATTTAACACACACACACAGTATACAGAGAGAGAGAGAGAGAGAGAGAGAGGGAGAGAGAGAGAGAGAGAGAGAGAGAGACGCACACATACTTGGGAACTATTCTCCTTGCTGTCTAATTTCTCTTTTGTCTTCAACATCTTGCAAGGAGCCAAGGTTTTCATGCTGGACCCTTAACAGACCCTCTGGGAAATTTTCTTCTTAGCAGCACATAAAGCAGGCCAGGTAATTAAGACCTGGGGGATTATCCTTCTCTCTCTTTTAGTAGGAAGGCACATGTTCGCAGAGGTGTCTTGAATTGGTGATTTCCAACTCTGAGCTGTAGGGGTTTCTCATAGCTGTTCTCTTCTTTGGGTGCGTGCATGCCTGTACATGCTTGTAAGATTGGTAGACAAGAGAGCCTCACAAATCTTCAGTCCTTCTCTTGCGAGACGAGAAAGAAGCATACAGAGAAGAGCAACAAAGATGATTAGGGGACTGGAGACTAAAGCATATAAGGAACGGTTGCTGGAATTGGGTATGTCTAGTTTAACAAAGAGAAGGACGAGGAGGGACATGATAGCAGTGTTCCAATATCTCATGGGTTGCCATAAAGAAGAGGGAGTCAAGCTATTTTCCAAAGCACCTGGAGGCAGGACAAGAAGCAACAGGTGGAAACTAATCAAGGAGAGAAGCAATCTAGAACTAAGGAGAAACTTCCTGACAGTGAGAACAATTAACCAGTGGAACAACCTGCCTCCAGAAGCGGTGAATGCTCCAACACTGGAAGTTTTTAAGAAGNGTTTCCTGCCTGAGCAGGGGGTTGGACTAGATGACCTTCAAGGTCCCTTCCAACTTTACTATTATTATGATTATTATTAAGCCTGGAATAAACTTTTAATTTCTGTAGGAGGATGATCCAGATGCCACTTTTCCGTAGACTTATTCTCCTGAGCCGCAAGAACAAAAAGCATCCGTGGCCGATGCTGTATTAACATGGGGCCCTTTCAGGAGTCCATGTGTGCTTAGGAATACATGACAAGTTAAATTGAAGGCCTTTTCTCAGAGCGGCATGGACCTCCTTCCACCACTAGAAAGTTCAGAAGGAAATAACTGAAATCTTCACTCGGTGGCCAAGAAACCACTGAGGGCAGGACATTAGCTGAAATTTTATCAGAGGAAGTCACCACTGTATGGAGAAGCCATGCATGTAGAGATTAGCCATGTAATTGAGATTTCCAGTTGAATCAGAGGGAATCAGAGGGAGCCGTGGTGGCACAGTGGTTAGAATGCAGCATTGCAGGTTAACTCTGCCCACTGCCAGGAGTTCTATCCTGGCCAACTCAAGGTTGACTCAGCCTTCCATCCTTCTGAGGTTGGTAAAATGAGATCTATATTGTTGGGGGCAATATGCTAATGTTGTAAACTGCTCAGGAAGTGCTGTAAAGCACTGTGGAGCGGTATATAAGTAAGTGCTATTGCTATCTTCCTCCTCCTCCTCGTCCTCCTCCTTCTTCTCCTCCTCCTCCTCCTCCTCCTCCTCCTTTTCCAGTCAAACTTAACTCTTGGAGCCTTCTTGGACAATCCCATGCAATTTTCTTGGTAACATTTCTTTGGAAGTGATTTACCTTGCTTTACTCCTGGGGTTAAGAGAGAATGACTGGACCAAAGTCATGCAGATGGCTTGACACCTAGCATAAGTCTAGAGCACACAGTCTCCTTTTTCTAGTCTACTGCCTCTAATCCAGAGGTGAGCAATTAATTTTCCCAAGAGGCCAGGTGAAAAACTAGGACTATTGTGGAGGGTCCAACTGATGTAAACTGATCTGATGTCTTCAAATTCCATCACCTCAACTTCTCAGGCTGCTCCAGGTGAGGAGCGAACACTGTCCAGTTACAGAAAAGCACTTTCTCTCCTTGTCCTCATATGGCCACCAACTGACTGAAGGAACGCATGGCGACTGTACAAAGCTGGATCTGACCCCGCTTCTTCTCCTGCCCTCTGCAGCACAAATATTGACATTTGATTTCTAATTTCTGATTGACCTCATGCGGGCCCAACAGGGACAGCCAAAGGGCCAGATGTGGCCTAAGGGCCATAAAATGCCCATGCCTGCTTTAACCACTACATCAGACAGGATCTCAAAATGTAGTCATCCTTAAAGAACGCTTGGATTTATTTGAAGTTCAACTAAATCTAGATCAGACATCACCGTTATGGGAATGGAAACAGATTCGTAATCAAATAAAAACTGGAAGCTTCTTTTAAGAATGCACAATAAATCAATTTTAGGATTTGAGTGCTCTCATAAATACTGATAGCAATTTCTGTTCTCCAAATGTTAGCCTTTTTGTAGCCAAAACAGCACTGCCCATGCATATGAGAAAAGGAACAAAACAGCATGGGTAATGATGAAATATGCAAAAAGTATTGTTATTATGGTACTGCTAATATTTGATATGTACTCTGCCTTTCCACTCAATCAAAATGTCCTATTATATAAAGAAGTAAAACTCTTGACATGAGCTTTTGCCCAGATTAATGTAGCGAGAAGCTGTATTTCATATGGATGTTGGCAATCTGAAGCCCTAAATTCTCAAACTCTTATTTCTCCCCCCTTTTCAACCCGTGGTACTTTTGTCAACAACAATTGCTAAAAACAGTAACTTGATTGCTCAGCAGGCAGGGAGCTCATCACAACTGCAAGGTAATCTTTAAATACCACCTAGAGTCATTGGGAGTCAGGTGGCAATAAATTTAAGGTAGATGAGCTGTAGATAGATAGATAGATAGATAGATAGATAGATAGATAGATAGATAGATAGATAGATAGATAGATAGATAGATAGATAGATAGATAGATAGAAGAAAAAAAGAAAGAAAGAAAGAAAGAGAAAGAAAGAAAAAGAAAGAAAGAAAGAAAGAAAGAAAGAAAGAAAGAAAGAAAGAAAGAAAGAAAAAGAAAGAAAGAAGAAAGAAGAAAGGAGGGAGGGAGGGAGGGAGGGAGGGAGGAAGGAAGGAAGGAAGGAAGGAAGACTTGTGGGCAAAATTGGAGGAAGATGTGTGTGTGTGTGTGTGTGTGTGTGTATTTATTTGTATCCCACCTTTATTACTTTTACAAATAACTCAAGGTGGTGAACATATCTAATACTCTACACACACACACACACACACACACACACTGATCCCAGTATTATAAGTGGTGAACTCCTCAGTAGATTGTGGTAATATTCTGGACATAATTTATTTTAATGTCAGCAAAGCATTTGACAAAATACCTCAAGTCATTCAGATTAGCAAGCTAGTAAAGTATGTACTAAACAACATGACAATTCGAGATATAGCTTCATTGAAAGCTGTTCAAAAAGTGCTCAATGGTTCCTGATCAGTGTAGAGAAAGGAGGGTGGGAGGCACAAGTTTTAATCTAGAACTACCTGTAGCACTCTTAAATGTGTTTACTAATGACTTGGATCATAAAGCAAAAAGGATACTCTTCAAATAAATTTAATAAATAAATAAATGTCCAATGACATGGGCCCTGGCTTTAAAATGGCAGGAATGGCAGGAAATCAAACCTCAATAGATTTTTATATGCATGCCACACATATTAGAAAAAATTAGGATACTAGGATGCATATTATTTTGAAGGCAGTCACCATTGCTGCCATAGAAAGGGAAACTGAATTGGATGGCAACTTTTCCTTGAAATTGTCAACAAATAGCTTTTTTTCCCCGCATAAAACTTTCCAATTGAAGGAAGTACTGCTGCCTTACATCCATACTCTTTGTCAACTCATCAGGAAAAAAAAAAGAATGCAATCCAGTTCCCTGCCCTGATAATTCCTCTGGATGATGAGAAAACAATAGGTGGTAGAAAAGAATAAAATTGATCAATTTAGTTCAGATAACAGCAGCCGGATGAAGTTTCATCATAGTTTCTGCAACCTGGAGACTGCTCTCTCATATTAGCAATTTCCTGTAGGAAAGGATGGGTTTATTTATCTGTTATAAATGTGAATTTCTTCCTTTCCTTCCTTCCTTCCTTCCTTCCTTCCTTCCTTCCGTCCTTCCTTCCTTCCTTCCTTCCTTCCTTCCTTCCTTCCTTCCTTCCTTCCTTCCTTCCTTCCTTCCTTTTGTTGCATCGAGCCCAATGAATCCACAAGCTAACTCTTCAGCCAATTCCAGTAACGATGGATGTGATTAAAAGGTTGCACATCTATTTTTGCGATAACGCATCTGAAAGCGATGTTCTTACTGCAGTGAAATGAGGCTGAACACATACATCGCCTCCACGTACGTGCATTATAGGAGAGAGTGCAATTGTTCTATGTATATATCTGTATTGTTCAGCTCAGCCATTTGTTGGGTGGTTAGAAGTGAGGCTCTGCTCTGCCAGAGGGATTCAGAACATATTGCTTGGCAGGTGGAGTCTGCTCAGATGCATTGGCTGTTATTTCAGCAATGACAGGAAGCATACATCATATGAGTTGAATGCCAGCAATATATTCTATGATATCCTGATGAGAGAGAGAAAGAGAGGGAGAGAGGGAGAGAGAGAAAACCTCTCTGACCATCTGGACATTCTAAAGAAGCTGTGAAGACATGCTGAGTTAGTCCATCTTCTTGATAACCCCACAGACTGAGTATCCTCTTGAGCTGAAGCAATGCAAGCTTAATTTAAGAAAATAATATTTTCTTTATCACCTGTAGGCTTCAGTATGAGGGGAGAATTTTTAAAGTATCATGACGTCTAAGGTCATGCAATCATCTAGAGCTTTGTAGAGTATTTTAACCTCTAGAACTATGAGAGTCTTTCATTTATAGGGTTTATGAATCTTTCATTTGAACTGCTACTTGCAATCTTCCAACCGAATGCTTTTTATATGTGCCACAGACCTCTGTTCCCCATATGGCTTCAATTCATGCGCATTGCAAGCTTGAATCTGATCGGATCACCCTTTCAAATCAGATGGCCAATTCAGATCTGAGCATTTTGAACTGAATCATACATTTGAATATGTTCTTACCTGATTTGCATATCCCTCATAATATCTACATGCTGTGAGCTGACCCCTATTCGCTAACGCTGAACAGGTATCTTCTTCCGAGATAAGGTTAATATGCAAGGTTTTTGATTGCCTATGGATGTGGCAAATTGATGGGCTGTTTTGTGAAGAGTGCATTGAAGGTTTGGCTGGAGATCTTCCATCCCTTGTATCTTTTCTTCCTAGGTTTACATTTGCATTTTTTAATTCAAGCTAGAGAAGAAATTTGGGGGCTATATTCACATTTCCTTTGAAGCCTATTTGATTTATGCTCTAAGTGCTGGAAGGGAGGCATGCTGGTGCCATCTCAATTTGCTTTTTAAAGGCACTTTTGATTTCTCCCAACAGGCATGGATTAGCAACAGCTGTAGCAATGATGGGGAAAGTTTTATGTGAGAGTCTAATAAGGGTCAGGAGTCTCCAAGGACACCTTTGGCTTTTAATCTGCTCCACGGCCAGTCCTGTGCCAGATTCCTTCAAGGCCCGTATAAGAACGTGGAAACTTTACTAAGCTAGCATAGTTCAGTGCTTAAGATGTTAGACCTGGACAAGCAAGATTTAGGTTGAAGTCCCACTTGACTGCAGAGCTCAGTGGGTAATTTAAACTTAACTCATAGGATTGTTCTCATGGGGATAAAATTAGTTACCAGTTGAGAGGAATCAACCATGGGAGAAGAGCTTCATCTCATGCTTGGGAGCATCCCAGAGGCATCTGGTTGATTATTGTGAGAAACAAAATACGGCACTTATTTATTATTTCAACTTATTTTTCAAAGCAGCAGAGGGCAGGACAAGAGACAATGGATGGAAACTAATCAAGGAGAGAAGCAACCTGGAATTAAGGAGAAACTTCCTAACTGTGACGACAATTAACCAGTGGAACTGCTTGCCTTCAGATGTTGTGGGTGCTTCATCACTGGAGGTTTTTAAGAAGAGACTGGACAGCCACTTGTTTGAAATGGAATAGGATCTCTTGCTTGAGCAGGGGGCTGGACTAGAAGACCTCCAAGATCCCTTCCAGCTCTATTCTGATTGACTAGAATGAGCCCTGCTCTGATGCAGCAGGACGATTCTTAGTTTCTTATGGGATTTGAAAGTCAGGAGGGCAGTGAGGTTGACATCAAACTAGGACGACTGCCAGATTTATAGGGAGATCAGCCTGTTCCTTAAACTGCAGAGATGGTATTTCATTGCCATCTATATCCCGCAAAACTGCTCAATGTTTCCAAATGGCCCTTGGTACATTTGGTAGAACAGCAGGTTATCTTCCCAGCACAATTCTTTGACGATGGCCAATTCCTCCTGCTGGTTTTTAAGCTGACATCTTCTCACTTGCATGACTCAGTGGGAAATCCCAAGACTGCCCTTATTTGACATGGGTTGCAGGAAACTTCACAGCCTTGGAGGAATTGCCAGACTCACCCACAAATGTCATAGCAGCCAAATGCTCACTGTTTCTTTGGTGGCAGAAAGTCCTGGTTATTTTTCAGTATCAAGAATCAGCTAATTCTTCTGGGCATGAGAAACCCAATTACTTCGTACAATAAGTAGCAGAAAACCTTCCGTGTTTGTGTGTGTGAATGTGTGTGAGTGTGTGTTTGTCCTTTGAAGCTTGCCAGTTCTCCATTTATTAAGCTGAAATATCTAAAAACTGCATATCGATTTTAATACATTTTATATATTTTCAACTAAAGAAGCTGGCAGAGATCAAGATAAACAGCCACATTGGGACCCTGCAGTAAAAACAAAAAGCAATTTTCTAGTATTGGAAGAAGGAGGAAAAGGAGAAGGAGAGAAAAGAGAAAGAAGAGAAGGAGGGGAGGAGGAGGAGGGAGGGATAGAGGAAGCTGCAGCTGCCAAAAAGGCCAACACAGTGCTAGGCTGCATTAACAGAGGGATAGAATCAAGATCACGAGAAGTATTAATACCACTCTACAATGCCTTGGTAAGGCCACGCTTGGAATACAGCATCCAGTTTTGGTCACCATGAGGTAAAAAAGATGTTGAGACTCTAGAAAGAGTACAGAGAAGAGCAACAAAAATGATTAGGGGACTGGAGGTTAAAACATATAAGGAAAGGTTGCTGGAATTGGGTATGTCTAGTTTAATGAAGAGAAGGACGAGGGGGGACATGATAGCAGTGTTACAACATCTCAGGGGCTGCCACAAAGAAGAGGGAGTCAAGCTATTCCCCAAAGCGCCTGAAAGCAGGACAAGAAGCAATGGATGGAAACTGATCAAGGAGAGAATCAACCTAGAACTAAGGAGAAACTTCCTGACAGTTAGAACAATTAACCAGTGGAACAACCTGCCTCCAGAAGCGGTGAATGCTCCAACACTGGAAGTTTTTAAGAAGAGACTGGACAGCCATTTGTCTGAAATGGTATAGGGTTTCCTGCCTGAGCAGGGTGTTGGACTAGATGACCTCCAAGGTCCCTTCCAACTTTACTATTATTATTATTATTATTATTATTATTATTATTATTATTATTATTATTATTAAGAGGAAGGAGAGAGAGAGAATGAGAAGGAGGAGCAGCAGGAGGACAAAGAGGAGAAAGAAGAAATGAGGAAGGAGGAGGTGGAAGGAGAAAAAAGAGAGAAGAAAAAGGGAAGGAGGAAGAAGAGAGAGAGCAGAAAAGGAAAGGAGAAAGAGGAGAAAGGAGAGAGAGTGAAGAAGCGAATGAGAAGAAGAAAAGAGAGAAGGAGAGAGAGAGAGAACAAAAGGAGGGGGAGAAAGAGGAGGATGAGGAAGAGAAAAAGAACAAAAAGGAGAAGGAAGGAAAGAATGTCTATGGCAATTCTCAATCAACCAGGTCATGGCTGTCCTAAACAAGCTCTATCTTTTTCAATTCTGTCTGAAGTGTTTCATAAAACAGAGTTCAATCAGCCCATTCATGACCCTTACAATAATGTTGCCATGGTGTGAATGCTTCTATGTGAGGTCCTTTTTTCAGTCAGCTAAGTAGCTTCAGAGGACAGCAGTGAAGGTTTTCACAAGCAATAGTGTTGTCAAATAGAATTGCTCACTATTATGGTGGGACAAATGAAGGAGGTGATTGGTAGAGAGCCAGTAAGGCACCAGGCTAGAAAACAGGAGTTCTAGTCCCGCCTTAGGCATGAAAGCCAGCTGGGTGACTTTGGGCCAATCACCAGGAGACTGTGAGTTCTAGTCTCTCCTTAGCACAAAAGCCAGCTGGGTGACTTTGAGCCAGTAACTCCCTCTCAGCCCAACCTACCACGCAGGATTGCTGTTGGGAAAATAGGAGGAGGAAGATGTGTCGGATATGTTGGCTACCTTGAATTAGTTGTAAAAAAGAATAAAGGCAGGATACAAATAAAATAAAATAAAAATAAATAAATATCAGACCTTGCCCATTTACACATCCACGCCCATATCCACACAAAGGAGGGGGGGGAGAAATTTGTTCTAGAATTTTTGGGGGCAAATCTCCCTTATTTTGCCATCAGGGATATGGTTGGGGAGGATAGGAACTTGTTGAATGTTTCCTAGCCCAAAATAGAAAAAAAAATGAGAAGCCCTCATGTACCTTTTAAAAGCAATAGCATCTTAATAATGGGCCAGAGCAAACAATTGACAATCAACTTACAAAACGCAGTAAACAGAGTTCTGCTTCTTTTTCTTCTTCTTTTTCTGGATTTGTCAGTCGGGATGCCCAATTGTGAGCAGTCTGCCTGTTCCCCACCAAGCCCCCTTTCCCCCAGGGAGTGGATGCCATCGCTGTCTTCACACGCACTGGGGAAATCCTGGCATGTTTCATAGCATTCATATGAGGAACTCTGTGAAATGGAAAAGAAAACAGCTCTTTCTGTCAGCTTGTCACCGTTATAAGCCCTTCATTTCCATCAGACTGATAAACTTTAAAACTGTGCTTCTTCGTCACAGAATATCATGAGGACACATGGGTTTTATCAGAATGGATAGACTCCCAGCAACATGGTAGAACGCCAAAATATTTAGTGGAATATTAAAAATTTATTCAGACAGTAGAGCACGCATGACAGCTTCTCCTCTCCTCCCCTCCCCTCCTGTCTCCTCTACCTACCCCTCCCCTCCCTTGCCCTCCTCTCTCTCCTCCTCTTTCTTCTTTCCCCTCCCCTCCCCTCTTCTCCCTTCTCCCTTTCCCCCTTTCCCCCTTCCCTTCCCTTCTTCATTTTCTAGGCAGTTACAATCAAGTGATCCAAAAACACAGTCTGAGTAAAAATATCTACACTAAAACCAAACAAGTTACCCAATAAAAACACCATATAGATAAGGTAGGAGCATGGCGGTCATTGAAATGCTTAAAGAGGGTTAATTAAAACACAACTAGAAGTCAATGAAAAAGCATGGAAAAATAGAAAAGTCTTGAATAGAATAGAGCTGAAAGGGACCTTGGAGGTCTTCTAGTCCAGCCCTCCGCTTAAGTAGGAGAAGCTGCCATCTCAGACAAGTGCCTATGTAGCCTCTTCTTAAAAATCTCCAGTGATGGAGCGCCCACAATTTCTGGAGGCAAGCTGTTCCACTGGTTAATTGTCTTCACTGTCAGGAAGTTTCTCCTTAATTCTAGGTTGCTTTTCTCTTTGGTCAGTTTCCAACCATAGTTTCTTGTCCTGTCCTCTGGTACTTTGGTGAATAACATGACCCCCTCTTCTTTGTGGCAGCCCCTCAAGTACTGGAATACTGCTATCGTGTCTTTCCTATTTATTTTTTTCTTTAAACTAGCCCAGGGGTAGGCAACCTTGGCTCTTTTATGACTCGTGGACTTCAACTCCCAGAATTCCTGAGCCAGCCATTCTGGGAGTTGAAGTCCATGAGTCATAAAAGAGCCAAGGTTGCCTACCCCTGGACTAGCCAGACCCAAGTCCTGCAGCCGTTCTTCATATATTTTAGTCTTCAGGCCTTTGATCATGCTCTTCTCTGAATTTTTCCCAAACTCTCAACATCTTTTTTGTGATATGGTGACCAAAATTGGCTGTAGTATACCAGCTGTGGTCTTAGTAGGGTGGGCAATAGAAGAGAGGGATGACAGAGAATGAGGTGGCTGGATGGAGTCACTGAAGCAGTAGGCGTGAGCTTAAATGGACTCCAGAAGATGGTAGAGGACAGGAAGGCCTGGAGGAACATTGTCCATGGGGTTGCGATGGGTTGGACACAATTTCGCAACTAACAACAACAACTAATACTTAGCATGATCCTGATTTTATGCCTCTGTTTATACAACCCAGGATTGTATTAGTTTTTTTGGCTGCTGCTGCACATGCTGGCTCATGGTCAAGTGATCATCCATTAGGACTCCAAGGTTCCTCTCACAGTTACTGTTTTTAAGCCAGATCTCACCCAATCTGTACTTGTACCTTTGATTTTTCCTGCATAAATGTAAAACTTTGTTTTTCTCCACATTGAAACTCATTTTGTTGGACAGGGCCCATTGTTCAAGTTTGTCAAGATCTTTTTGGATACTAAATTTGTCTTCTGGGGTATTGGCTACTCCTGCCAGTTTGGTGTAATCTGCAAATTTGATGAGTTCCCCTTCAATTCAGTCATCTAAGTCATTTATGAAGATATTGAAGAGTACTGAGCCTAAGATGGAACCTTGTGGTACTCCACTGCTTACTTCTCTCCATGTGGATGTAGTACTGTTGAGGACTACTCGTTGAGTACGGTTTGTCAGCCAGCTATAGATGCATCTGATGGTGATGTTGTCTATTCCACCTTTTTCCAGCTTATCAAGGAGTAGGTTGTGGTCTACCTTATCAAATGCCTTACTGAAGTTTAAGTATACTATGTCCACAATATTTCGCTGGTCTATTAGTTTAGTCCAGACATGTCAAACACAAGGCCCGTGGGCCGGATGCGGCCTGGGGAGGGCCCGGATTTGGCCCCCCAGGGCTGTCCCAGAAATGGCAAGGGACCGGCCACCACTGCCCCAGCCCTGGCCCACCGCAACCCAGCTGGGCGCCTTGGAGCACCCGCAGGAAATAGCAAGCGCTCGGGGGGGGGGGCTGGTGGTGTGTAGCAGCAGCTCATTTGCATTAGCCCGCCCCTCCCCTCCCAGCTTAACCCCGTCACGCCCGGCCATGCCCCACTTTTTTGGGCTTTTCCTTGTGTGGCTCTGCTTTGCCAGGCCAGAAAGGGTGAGAAGGAAGAGAAAGCAGGAAGGGTTTCTGTGTATGTGTGTGTGTGTATGTGAAGGAGAGAGACAGAGACACAGAGAGAGAGAGAGCCAGGAGTTTAAAACCTTCCTGATGAGTTGGGCCAGTCTTTTTCCGAGTACATTTTTCCCTGTTTTCGTGAGGTGCAGCCCATCCCTTGCCAAGAGTCCTTCGCGAAGGAAATGCAGTCCGTGATCAGGAAACCAAAGTTTTCTTGGCGACACCAACCCTTTAGCCAGTGGTTTATTTCTAGAATTCTTTTTCCCCTCAACGGGTGTTGGCCTTTCATTGGGAGTACTGACGAGAACACTACTTGTGCTCCTAGCTTCTTAACTTTATTGCCTAGTAAGTTCTTTGTAGTCTCTCACTATTGTACTCAGATTCTATGTTGTGTCATTCATCCCAATATGGAGGAGGAGGAGGAAGGGGTATTAATCTGTAGGCCTAATTATTTTGGTTAGGTTCTCAGCCACATCTTTGATTTTTGCTCCAGGGAGACAACATACCTCCCTGGATTGTATTGACCTTGACTTCATGGTTCAGAATAGAAAGATAGGAATTGATTTAACAACAGCAAAAATAATAAGACCTATGCCTTTTATGTGGTTAGATCCCTGGAAGCTAAGTAACATCTAAAAGAAAAAGAAAATAATATCTTACTTATGAGAGTCCTCTTCAAAAATTTCTGAAATATGTATGGTGTAGGAATAAGCAGAGGGAAGGGAAAGCCATGTGGGGGAAACAGACCCAATGTTGATATCCCAGAATAAAAGTTTAAAATTTATTATTATCCTTACATCTATGGAGATTCTCAATCATCCAGGTCATAGTTGTTCCAAAGCTGCTTTTCCAAAAAGCAATTGGACTTTCTTGGTTTTTTTTCTTTGAAAACATTCTGAAGAAGCTTCTTAGAAAAAAAAACAAAAGACTGGACAGCCATCTATCTGAAATGGTATAGGGTCTCCTGCTTGAGTAGGGGGTTGGACTAGAAGACCTCCAAGGTCCCTTCTGGCTCTACTCTGATAATGTTTTGAAAGAAAATAAATCCAAGAAAGTCCAGTTGCCTTTTGGAAAAGCACCTTTGAAACAACTATGTTCCAAAAGAACCTTTGGGACTGTTATCCTTATGGTAAAAATTCCCAGATCCACTGTGCTGCAGAGAGATTATGGCACCAAACAGTTTGTTAATATTAATCTTTCTCCATAGCAAACTCTGCTACTTCTCTCAAAAGCTTGTAAAATGTGGCTATGAATAAAATCTGTTTTTTTGGGGGAAAGCTGCATATAAAAAGTGGTTGTGAGCAATGCCACCCATCTCCCAAACGGGGACCTTTGTGTTTTAAAAACCCGCATTGTAGCAATTTGTGAAACAAAGAAGAGCATCAGGAAAAATTTCATTAAAAGAGCAGTTCTGAGGAAGTTCAAAAACTATATATATTAACGGAAGTTGCATTCAAGAGCTTTATATTTTAGGGGGAAAATCTAAACCAAAATAGATATAAGGTATGGAATGAGTCTTTTTCTTTTTCAAGATCCAGTAAAAACTCTAATGGACTGGAATATAGCTTTTCTAAATTAACCAATATTTTTTCTTTTCAAATTTTAATTGCATTAGATGTATTCAATAGATACAGATTTCTGTATTCTTCAAGGATACACAAAGGAAACACTTGCCCTCTGTTCTACATGTGTAAGACAATAGAATGTAAGCTTAATCAATCAATCAATCCATCAATGAGAATAGAGCTGGAAGGGACCTTTGAGGTCTTCTAGTCCAACCCCCTGCTCAAGCAGAGGTTGAATATAAGGTGGGTTTTTTGGCATTGTTCCTGTCTTCTTTGATGCTTAGCAAGCATCTGAAAAGGATTAGGCCATTGACTTTAATCTGTGAAGAACATTCTTATATAGGTAGTTCTTGAGTTATGACCATAATGTAGCCTGCCCAGTCACATGACCGATCCAATATTACGATCATTTTTGCAGTGGTCATTAAATGAACCAATTGGGTGCAGTTTTGCCCAAAACCAGAAGTAAATGCAGATTTTGACAAAACTGTCCTAAAACAGTAAGGCCACACTTGGAATACTGCATCCACTTTTGGTCACCACGATGTAAAAAAGATATTGAGACTCTAGAAAGAGTGCAGAGAAGAGCAACAAAGATGATCAGGGGACTGGAGGCTAAAACATATAAGGAACGGTTGCTGGAACTGGGTATGTCTAGTTTAATGAAGAGAAGGACGAGGGGGGACATGATAGCAGTGTTCCAATATCTCAGGGGCTGCCACAAAGAAGAGGGAGTCAAGCTATTTTCCAAAGCACCTGAAGGCAGGACAAGAAGCAACGGATGGAAACTAATCAAGGAGAGAAGCAACCTAGAACCAAGGAGAAATTTTCTGACAGTTAGAACAATTAATCAGTAGAACAACTTGCCTCCAAAAGCTGCGAATGCTCCAACACTGGAAGTTTTTAAGAAGAGACTAGACAGCCATTTGTCTGAAATGGTATAGGGTTTCCTGCCTAAGCAGGGGGTTGGACTAGATGACCTCCAAGGTCCCTTCCACCACCACCACCATCATCATCATCATCATCATCATCATCATCATCATCATCATCATTATCATCATCATTATTATTACATAACACAGTCACCTAACCATGAGACACTGCAAATGGTTGTAAATGCAGTCATGTTGCCAAACATGCAACTAAGTATAATCATGTAATCATGGGGGGAGGGGCAACTATTGGAACCAGATCTGGATTGTGAATCTCCTTTTACAGGTAGATCATAACTTCAAACAATCACAATGTAACTGGTCATAAGTCAAGAATATCTTTATTATATTAGAATTTCATGACTATGCCATTGAACTAGGAGTAAGGAAACCTATATTCTAAAGTATCCTTAGCCATGTTAGCCAAATGGGAAATTTTCACCCAGCCCCTTCTATATCACACTAAAGGGTGGAGTGCTACTTACTCTGCCTTGATTGATTGATTGATTATCTGACTTGAAGTCATTTCTGACAATATAAATAGATTTTCTCCAAGATGATCTATCCCTAATCTGTTCTTTCAGGTCTCCCAATGGTGACAATTTGCCATGGACAATTCCACGCAGAATAACTCAACGTGATAAATATTATCTGCCACTGTTTCTTTGACATTATGTTCATTTTTGTCAATGGAAAAAAGAAACAGTGGCAGATAACATTTATTGCATAGAGTTGTCCTGCAACAAACTGTCCTGCATTAAGTAGTCCTGTAGCAAGTTGGCCACTGCAAGTTGTCCTGCAGTGAGTTGGCTACGGCAAGTTGTCCCATTCTGCTCTGAAATAGCTCATTTTTTCATATTCTTCTGAAAATAATTATGGAGAGATTTAGTATGATTTCAGTTCAGGGTTCTCACTACCAGGCTCAAAGTATTCTTTGGACATGTTATGCTAAGATCCAACTCTCTTGAAAAGGCTCTATGAAAAAGAAATAGAAGGAACAAGAAAAAGATGTGCAGCAGCAAGATGGATAGACTGTTTTGTTTTGTTTTTTAATTGAAAATTTTATAAAATTTTACAATATAAATCCCCCCCTTCCCCTTCCCACCCTTCCACCCCCCCTCCCCCTCACTTCCCAGTGCCAATCACAGGGTTAACAATAACATAATCATACTCTAATTAACATTAATCAACTATTAAAATAACATATCTATAACCTCCTTTAACTCTCTTTTAAACAGTACAATTATTAAAAACAATAATAATAACAACTCCTTAATAGTTAGAAATAATACTAAAAAAAATATTCTAACCTTTGCACAACAATAATACTCTAACATTTACTCAAAAACCAAATGATATTTTTTAGTCCCATATTTACGCTCAATATAATCTATCCATCTTCTCCAACCAAAATATATCTTTCTTGCGAATGATCCTTCACATAAGCGGAAATCTTGGCCATTTCTGCTAAATTCAAGACTTTAAGTGACCATTCTTCTATAGTAGGTAAATGTTCCGTTTTCCAATATTGAGCTACTAATAGTCTTGCAGCAGTTATAAAGTTCAACATCAATTCCATTTCTTTTGCATCCAAGTCTTCCATAAGATAGACTGTTATAGTGGTGATGAATGCACTATTGGAAGACCTAAAAGACCAGATTAGGGACAGATCAGTATGGAGAAGATCTATGTATATGATCACTAAGTCAATCAATCAATCAATAATATTTACGCAGTCAACAATCAGCAAGAATTCCAAAGTATTGGTACTGCCATTGAAAATCAGCAGCTCCTGGATTTAGCTTCCTTCCCTCCCAGAAATATGGGACCACCACAAACTTCTCCACCCATGATGTAGTATGTTGGGCCAGTTCAGATTGCAGCATGCACTCCTGCAGATACTCAGATGCCAAGGCATACATGCATTTATACATCAAAACCAGGGCAAGGTCCACAGTATTAATTGTAAATGCATGCTCAGTGTTAACACACTAACTGGTGTATTCTGGACCAGCTGTGGTTTCAGAGTAGGCTTTAAAGGCACTCCTGTGTAGAGCACATTGCAGTAGTCTAACCAGGTGCTAATGGAGGTATCTATAATCAGGTCCTCCTCCACCAAGTAATTCACCAGCCAAAGATGATCAAGTCCCCCTACCTTCAAGTTCCACTTGCCACTGAGTAGGAGCCATGGATACAAATAGAAAATGGGTGCAAATTGCAGTAAACGGTTTTGTTTTTTTACTTTTTATGACCCTTTAATCCCTTTATTTGGGGTTTAGTCAGGGTGACTGAATAGAGCTGAGCGTTTACTGTCTGGATGCCCTTCCTGACGCCTATGTAGAGTTTGCAGCAGATTTTTTCTCTTTGTGCCCTCATAGAGAAACATCTGCTACTGTATAGGATTGAACTCTTAACCTTCCAAGTGGGAGGCAAGTGTCTTTACCTCTGGGCCACTGCGCTTCTCTTAAGGGTATAAAAGTATAAAGAAAGGAAAATAATTAAACGAAAGAATACTAGGAAAATAAAGGCAGGGAATAAACCCATACAGAATCTATATTCATGGGTGCTCATGCATATGTAAAAGTTCCCAATTACATATTTCAGTGAATGGTATCCCCTTCTTTGTAATCCTCCCTGAATAATAAACTCCAATAGGTAATTCAGTAAGTTGCTAATATTATATATAGAATGTTATAATAGTATATCATTAGAAAAAGCCTCCGCAAGATCAAACAGGCACTCCACCGCCTCCCATTTGAAAGAGGACTTCAGAACTCTGAAGCATTCAGAAAGGAAGAATAGATCGTCATGGACCCCCCCTCCCTCCCTTTTCTTGAGAAAAGAAATAGCTTTTATAGGGTTCACCCAGGAGCCCCTCCCCACTGCCAACCTTTTTGGCTGAAATGGCAAGGCAGGAATGCCTCATTGGTTTCAGATATTAACTGTAGTGTTGCAAACACAGCCAGGGATGGTGTGACAAATCGTGTTTTTTTTTTTTTAACCCGCAGATGAAAAACACAGCTTTCTACTTCTCTCCATGTCACTCATCTTCACTAGCCCAGGCCCCGAGAGGGCTAGAAGAAAAAAGTTGCCCTACGGCACCATCTGTTTCCGCCAGTTTCTACTTTGGATACTGGCTTTGCATCTGTTGAGAAGACAAAGTGGTGCTTGCTGATTTGTGCTGAAGAAATCTTTGGTTTCCCCCTCATGAGTTTATTAACTACTACAGTTACCACGGGAGAACTGAAGCAATTGCTATTGCTCAGTAGGGTGGACATATTTTGCACCCCAAAGATCCCGGATTTTAAACCCCAACAGCTCTAGGTTTAGCTGAGAAAGACTCTGGTCTGAAAACCTGCCACTTCTGACAAATTCTAAACAGATTGGGTGTCTAATTTGAAAAATGTGGCTGTTATTGAAGCATAGTGTGTAAGATGTACTCTGCCTGAATTCCAGTAGAGCTAAGATAATTTCCAAAATTAATTCTGGAGAATTAATTGACCTCCCTTTGTGAACAGAAGGATTATCAACCTCATCAGTATTACGAGGGGATTTTATGAACATGCAGCAAGGACGGAGTCTAATCCATATCATTCTTACTTGAGGTCAGAACTAGAGAATGGTGTTCCTATATTATACAATAAATTTATGCCGTTAGTTCTCCAAATCAAAATCAAATTAAAGCCATTTTTTTCTCTCCCTGCCTTAAAACAACAGGAACGGGTCATGCAATGAAGTTGAATGTAAAAAGATGTAGCACAGAGGAAAACAAAGTTTTTGCATGCAGCCCCTTAACTCAGTGGTTCTCAACCTGTGGGTCGGGACCCCATTTGGGGTCGATCGACCATTTCATGGGGGTCGCCAAGCAAGGCTGTCCGCCATATTTTTTGTCCGCCATTTTTTTGTCCGCCATTTTTCCCCCCTTTTCCAGTGGGTGCTTTACCTCCCTTGGGCTGGGCCAGCTGGTGGTCGGCCTGCTCCGTCTCTGCCGCTTGCCAGCTATGCCTCGGCTGGCGCAGGGGGCGGAACCATGCATGCGCGGTGCTCCCGGGCAGGGAAAGTCCTCGACTTACGACCGGTTTAGTCCTCGACTTACGGCCGGTTTAGTCCTCGACTTACGACCGGTTTAGTCCTCGACTTACAACCAGTTGGGGTCGCGGCATTAAAAAGGTTGAGAACCACTGCCTTAACTGATCTATGGAATTTAATACTGCAAGACAAAATGATGGTCACTAACTTTGATGGTTTTAAAAGGGAGTGGGGAAGTGCAGGTGATGGAGAACAGGTCAGCCAAAGGGTAGCAGTCTTAAAGATTCTGTATTACTTCTAGGTCACAGCTTATACACCTTCAAATATTAGCTTCAAGGAAACAACAGCAAGAGAATGGTATATCTGGATCTCCTTTTTGCAAACACCCAGGGATACTTAGTGGGTTGTTTTGAGAAAGAAGATGTTGGTTAGGATGAACCTAGTTCAGATCCAAAAGGTTGCTCTTATGTTCAATATGAACATAAGAAAAATCACAAAAAGATACAGGAGTGTGAAAGGCTTAAAAAGAACTAAGACTATTGACCAGTGTTTCTCAACCTTGACATATTTAAGATATATGAACTTTAGTTCTCAGATTTCCCCAGCCAGCATAGCTGGGGAATTCTGGGAGTTGAAGTCCATACATCTTAAAGTTATCAAGGTTGCCTATGAAAATGTGAGACAAGGGGTGTAGCCTTCCTTAGAATCTGGGTAGAGGAAATGATGTTTCAGGAGGAAGATTCAGGGCTATTGCTTGCTGCTTGAAAGGCCTCAATTTAGTCCCTTAAAGACTTCCAAAATGAGGTACTGTCTGGGAAGCAGGATAAAGCAGAATTTCTAACTCCCTTGCAGTTTTTGAGAGGAAGCTAAGCTTTGTTGAAGCCACAGTTCCAGACCCAAAAGTTCCAAAAATGGACCCCAATGTATCAGTTTCACTTTAGAAAAACAAGCATAGGTAGTCTGGAATTTCCAGGTCTCTGCAGGTGCTTAGATAAATAAGAATTTCAAAGACATCCTTTTCTTGAATCTATTTTTCTGAGTACAATCATTATTTTAGAACACTGTAGTTACCATATTGAGACATGTTGCTTGGGAATAATGTTTGAAGAGAAAGTTGTTTCTGATAGGGAATCTAATTTGCATTGCTCTAGGTTAGCTGAGGCACACACACATACACACACACACACACACACAGAGATAAACTTACACACACATGCTCTGCATTATCTAGTAGCAATTGGATGTCTATAACTATCCCACCCAGGTTGCATTTGACCATCTTGCAGAAGTGATTTTGACTGGCACATCAGATGAAAGAACAGCTTTGGAAACAGGAGCCTTGTGGCCCTGAAGATTTTCTCTTGGCTTATATTTCTGGCACCTTATGGCACTTCTCGACAGATTTGCAAAATCTCTGAACAAGGATTATCTGGCCAAACAGAAAGCTTTGCTATATGTCCTTGCCTGCATCCTTCAAAATACTGAAAACCAGACCCAATCTTGAATTCCATCTAGATATTTTTTTTTTCTGACACATTTGGAAAAAGAATTAGAAGATTGGGACAAAAACCTCTTCTTGTGTCAGGAGAGAAGGATTGCAGCTTTGGGTGTAAGAATGGAGAATGCATTATATTGTTTAAATGATTATTATATGCTTTGGCAGCAGGGGCTATTTCCTGAAATGTGATTTTAAAAATTCAATAGCAAAAACAAATCTCTAAGGTTTTGCAAGAGTTTTTTTATTCTTATTTTGCTTTCATAAAACCAGAATTGATACTGATCATTTAGACTGACCCTTTGCTCAATGAATTTGTTGTAGTACTTCATCTCTCTCTAAACCCATGTATTATCTTTAGTGATTGATTTCACTATGAAACTACTAGGTGGGAAGGAAGGAAGGAAGGAAGGAAGGAAGGAAGGAAGGAAGGAGACTAATATTGGAGCTGCTATTAATCCATTTTCAAACAAATGATAGGATTTTTTTGCTCTCTCTCCGTCTCTGAACATACTCACCCACTTTGTTATACTGTATACCCACATGAACTGTATACATAGCAGATTTATCTTCCACCTTCTATACACATGATGCATTTGCTCTGCCATAACCTTTTTTACACCCCACATTCATTGGTTAATGATGCAGTTCTAAATGTAAAGCTTCTAAGCTATGTTGTTGGCAGTTCAGGAGGGAACTGTAAAACTGCAGCCAGACTTTGGTCTACACAATGTAGTGAGGCAAACACGCACACAACTCTTGTTGTATGCGGGCATGCAAAACAAGAGCTGTTTGGAGATGTAGCATCTGCAGGAGGGATGCTGCAGAACAAATGACAACTCTGAATATATATTTTTCTATTTTGCTTTTAAAAACCCCTAACCAGAGGCTCATGGCAGAACGGGAGATGCAAAGTTTAAAAAGAGCGACTGGCCAGGCAGACAAAACTATTCAGAAGCCTGGCTTCTTCTCATTTGAAAATCCACAGCCTTCCTTTGTTATTCTTGCTATAGTTCAGGCGGCGGCCATTTTGAGAGCTAAGCGGCAAGGTGCAAAGGCTGCAGTGAAAACACACTGGGCTACCCCGGGATGAGAGAATGAGCAGATCTCATACCGTGATGATTTGAAACATGCCTTGTGGCTTTCTAATAATGTGCCAAAGCTGTCTCAGTGGTGTGCCGCAAGGCCTCCTATTCCATCTTCTTGAATGAACTAGGCCCAGCAGGATTCGACTAATGTAGGCAGCCCCTCTGCTCTGCTGCAGGAGATCTGACTCTGAGATGGCAATCGAAGCTTGATTTGCCAACACATTTCCAATGATTAAAATGTAATTAGCACAACAGAGGCCCTCCTCCCTGGCTAATTTTAATACATGCTGTGACAGGCAGGCGGCCGCTAGTGCCGAGCCCCAGCAGCAGATGGAAGCAAATGCAGCGGGAGAAGAAAACCATTTTGTGATGTGGCTGTTCTCATCAGGAAGCCATCAGGATGCTCAGCTTCTCTGTCTATATCACACTGAAAATATAGAGGAATGATGCCTTCTGGGCAAAGCCAGGAACCCACTTAATCAAAAACACAAAATGAAGCAAAGACCTTCTCCTTAAGAGAAGGGGGAATGTCCATCTATTTTATGGTCGATTCTTTCATTTTTCATGAATGAAGGCATATATATGTCTCCTAGGATAATGTTGCAGGATCCAATCCGAGTCCAAAAGTTTGGAAAGCTAAAAACTCTGGTCCCAGGGACCAATTCAGATTGGATATTTTACATCAATGTTTCTCAGCCTTGGTAGCTTGAAGATGCATGGACTTCAGTTCCCAGAATTCCACAGCCAACCATTCTGGCGGAGGAATTCTGGGAACTGAAGTCTACGCATTTTCAAGCTGCCAAGATTGAGAAATGCTGATTTAGCTCATTCTGTTTGGCTTCCCACAAGGTATCTTCTTGTCTATGGAGATCCTCAATCATCCAGATCATGGTGGTCCCAAAATTGCTTTTCCAAAAGGCAGCTGGACAATAGAATAGAATAGAATAGAATAGAATAGAATAGAATAGAATAGAATAGAATAGAATAGAATAGAATAGAACAGAGCTGGAAGGGACCTTGGAGGTCTTCTAGTCCAGCCCCCTGCTCAAGCAGGAGAACCTATACTATCTCAGACAAGTGACTGTCTAGCCTCTTCTTAAAAATCTCCAATGATGGAGCGCCCACAATTTCTGGGGGCAAGCTATTCCACTGGTTAATTGTCCTCACTGTCAGGAAGTTTCTCCTTAATTCCAGGTTGCTTCTCTCTTTGATCAGTTTCCAACCATTGTTTCTTGTCCTGCCCTCTGGTGCTTTGATGAATAATGTGACCCCCTCTTCTTTGTGGCAGCCCCTCAAGTACTGGAATACTGCTATCGTGTCTCTCCTATTTCTTCTTTTCTTTAGACTAGCCCAGGGGTAGGCAACCTTGGCTCTTTTATGACTCGTGGACTTCAACTCCCAGAATTTCTTCTTTTCTTTGACTAGCTAAAGCCAAGTCCTGCAACCGTTCTTCGTATGTTTTCTCCAGGCCTTTGATCATTTTATTTGCTCTTCTCTGATTTTTTTTCCAAACTCTCAACATCTTTTTTGTGATATGGTGACCAAAATTGGCTGCAATATTCCAGTTGTGGTCTTACTAGGGTTTTATAAAATGGTACTAATACCTCACGTGATCTTGATTCTATGCCTCTGTTTATATAACCCAGGATTGTATAAGCTTTTTTGGCTGCTGCTGCTGTTCATGGTTAAGTGATCGTCCACTAGGACTCCAAGGTCCCTCTCACAGTTACTGTTTTTAAGCCAGGTCTTGCCCAATCTGTTCTTGTACCTTCGATTTTTCCTGCCTAAATGTAAAACTTCACTTTTCTCCACATTGAAACTCATTTTGTTGGATAGGGCCCATTGTTCAAGTTGGTCAAGATCTTTTTGGATCCTGAGTTTGTCTTCTGGGGTGTTGGCTACTCCTGCCAGTTTGGTGTCATCTGCAAATTTGATGAGTTCCCCTTCAATTCCCTCATCTAAGTCATTAATGAAGATATTGAAGAGTACTGGGCCTAAGACGGAACCTTGTGGTACTGCTTACTTCTCTCCATGTGGATGTAGTGCCGTTGAGGATTACTCATTGAGTATAGTTTGCCAGCCAGCTACAGATCCATCTGGTGGTGATGTTGTCTATTCCACCTTTTTCTAGCTTGCCAAGGAGTAGATTGTGGTCTACTTTATCAAATGCCTTACTGAAGTCTAAGTATACTACGTCCACAGTATTTTGCTGGTCTATGAGTTTAGTCACTTTATCAAAGAATGAAATAAGATTGGTTTGTCATGATCTGTTTTTAACAAACCCGTGCTGGCTACTAGTTATAACTTTGTTTGCTTCTAGTTGTTCACAGATCTGTTTTTTTATTATCTTTTCTAGGATCTTCCCAGGTATTGATGTTAGACTGATTGGTCTGTAGTTTCCTGGGTCTGTTTTTTTTCTCGTTTCTTGAAGATGGGAACCACATCAGCCCTTTTCCAATCCTCAGGTACTTCTGCAGTGCTCCAGGATTTTTGAAATATGTGGTGCAATGGTTTTGAGATAACATCTGCCAACTCCTTCAGAACTCTGGGATGGGTTTCATCCCATCAGGTTTCTGTAATGCCAATTATGTTATGCCCTCCCTTGTGTACTTTCTTCTTTTGTTTTTTTTTTTCTTTGAAAACATTTTGTTTCTCATCCAAGAAGAACTGAAGAAGCTTCTTGGATGAGAAGTGAAGTATTTTCAAAGAAAGAAAAAAAACCCCCAAGAAGGTCCAATTGCCTTTTGGAAAAGCACCTGTGGGACTTCTATACAGTTCTGATTCTGAGTTTTATTGAAGCACTGTTGACATGAGCTTCTGCTCCTGTGGGATTATTTGGACTCAGAGAGCAGGAATTGCTGCAAATCCCAAGTAGCCTTCAGTGTGAGATTTAAGAGCTCACCAGGGATTATCAGCATGTGATCCTTGGGAAACCTAAAACCTAATGATGATCACATGGAGAAACTATTATCCTTCAGTTGGTACTGGATGCTAGAGACACATTAAAATATTTCAGATAATAAGGATTGTCTCCAATTTTGGAATAAGGATTTCTCCAACTTTGGAAGGAGGGAGGGAGAGCTTCTTCTGCAATATTTTTTTTTTAACCAGATAATTTTTAACTATAAGGAAAGGGGAAGTTCTTGTTTCACTTTAAGCCAGCTGAGTAATTTTGGGCCATTTACTTGCATAGGGTTATAATTGTGTAGAAAATAGGAGAAGATCTGTTTGTTACCCTGAGTTATTTATAAAAACAATAAAGGAGGGCTATCAATAAACAAAATAAATAAATAAAAATAAAAATCACATCTGCAAATTGATTCTTCCTACTCTGGGGATATCATGTCATTACAAGCAGTCCTCAAGCTATGGTCACAATTGAGACTGGAACTTGTGTTGTTAATGGAGGTCATCATTAAATGAATTATGTCCAATTTTACAACCTTTTATGGCTCTTTTGTTAAACAAATCACTGTGGTCATTAAGTGAATCACCGGGCTGTTAAGTGAATCTGGATTCCCCCGTTGACTTTGCTTGTCAGAAGTTGGCTGAAAAGGTCAGAATAAGAACTCAGATGACCCCTGGATGCTGTAGCTATCATAAATACACGCCAAGTGCCCAGATTTTGATACATGACAGTGGGAATGCTATGATGGTCATAACTGCAAGGATATAAGTCAGGGGTCCACAACCCCAGGTCCGTGGACTGGTACTGGACCACAGCATGCCAGCAACCGGTCCACACAAACAAGCAAAGCCCTATCTGCAGGATACAGGCAGCATACAAAACCATGCACTCTCCAGTCTGCAGAAAAACCTTTCTCCACAGAACCGGTCCCTGGTGCCCAAATCTCCGATATAAGTAACTTTTTGCAGTACTGTTGTAAGTTTGAATGGTCGTTAACCAAATGGTCATAATTTGAGGACTACCTGTAACTATTCCCTTGGCATTTTAAAAGTGGATTTTTAAAAATGTATAGCTAACCTAGTTACAAAAAAAAAAGCTTTTCATCTTGATCTAGAGAAACAGCATGGGATTAAAAATGGTATTCTTTGATAGCACAACTTTGCAGGAACAGGGTCACTGACGGGATCATGGGCACTTAAGGTGGATGCGCATCAAAGTAAAATTTTAAAGCATGCATTTTTAAAGTCCCCAAAAGAAAAAAAAAGAATAGGCCTACCACATACTTCCTCTCACATCACAAATCTTAAATAAATTCGGGTTGGATATAAATATGTGTAGACAGAGTGATTTAATATAATGCAATGGATGGGTTTTAGATGTCCATTTTCATTTGTCTGATTCCCACTGTAATAACGCAAGTAAACAACTCAATTGTCAGACCCGATCCTATAAAATCTATTTTTCCCACCCACTGCCTTCCTGCTTTATAATTCATTACTTATGTTGTTGTGATCTATTTTGTTGTTTATTATTTATGGCAGCCTTTATCATCTGGGAATGATGTATAATTTAAATTGCAGGACCACAAAGAAAGCTAGGATTGTTATAAATCTAACAGTACTAAACGGTCAATTGGTGTGCAAAGCAGTTTTCCAAGAAGACATATTTCTACAGATTCCATTGCATGAATTCACGTCTAATTACTTGTTGGGAGCCTGGCTTCTTTTTTTTTAAACGAAAGCATGGAACTTTTAAAGCAGATAAGCAGGAATGTCTGCACAGTTGGGTAAAACGAGGCAAGATGTCAGTCATGTTCTTCCACCTTTGATCTTGCCTTCCTGATTGCCATTTTGATTTAAACAAAAAACAAACTACAGTTTGTCCTCTGCAACCTACCTGAAAAAGAGGATTTGCAGCCCAAATCTGAAGTTGCAATGGGTTCCCCTCCCCCACAGTCATGAGATTGCACTTCAGACACTCAGCAATACAATTTCATTTATGGCTATTTGAAGCATCCATTTGTGGCCGTTTGAAGTGTCCCGTGATGGTGTCTTGTGATAGTTTTGCCAAAAAGCAGCACTTCTGGTTTTTTGCGGAGCTATATCATAGCGAACAAAGGCTTTGCTTAATGATTCTGGTGTGTACTTAATGACCACCACAAAAAAACATAATAAAGTTAGGTCACTCACACAAGTGACCCTTTTTTATGATGCTTATAACTTACGAGCTTAATGGGCAGGCTCCATTACGGTTATAACTCAGAAACTATCTTTACATTTTGTGGACAGCCTGTATTCTGAAAAGTAGACATGTGGTTCTCCAAGAATTCATGCATATGCTTCTGTGTCATTTCACATCACCTTTTCTTTCAGTAAATCATTTTTTTCCTCCCGAAAGGCTTCATCTCATGCATGAGTCCTCAACATGTAGTATTATGCAAAGCCTGTTTCTCTGCAATTTTATTTTTCATGCAACTATAATAACTTCTTTTTGCTGGCCAATGTTTGAAATAAAATGCCTTTTCTTTTCTTTTTTTTCTGTTTATGTTTTCCTAAACATAAGTAGTCCTAACATTTTGTGCTTTTCTTTCTCTCACTTCCTTGGTCTTTTTCTTTTTCAAATATACACTGAGCCATTTGGGTGAATTTTCCAGCAAAGTAAATAGACATCAATCATATCCGTGGACTTTATTTTCAGAAGATAAAAGTTTTGATGAATGTGTGTGTGTGTGGGGGGGAAATTTCCTAATGTAAAGAGCAGTTCAATACAGGCAGTCCTCGACTTACGACCACAATTGAGTGCAAAATTTCTGTTGCTAAGTGAGCCATTTGTTAAGTGAGTTTTGCCCCATTTTACAACCTTTCTTGCCATGGTTGTTAAATGAATCACTGAAGTTGTTGAGTTAGTAACATGGTTGTTAAATGAATTTTGCTTCCCCACTGATTTTTGCTTGTCAAAAGCTGATCACATGACTCTAGGACACAACCATCATAAATATGACTCAGTTACCAAATGTTTGAATTTTGATCATGTGACCATGGAGATGCCGCAATGGTTGTAAGTTTGAAAACTGGTCATAAGTCACTTTTTTTGGTACCGTTGCAGCTTTGTGGGATCTTCTTTCATTGGGTGTCCATGGAGATTCTCAGTCATCCAGGTTGTGGTTGTCCCAAACGTGCCTTTACAAAAGGCAACTGGACTTTCTTTGTTTTTCCTTGAAGATGTTTCGCTTCTCATCCAAGAACTGAAGAAGCCTTTTGGTTGAGAAGCGAAGCATCTTCAAAGAAAAACAAAGAGAGTCCAGTTGTCTTTTGAAAAGCAGCTTCGGGACTTTCATTGGGTGCATTCACTCAAAAGCTAGACTGCATGGGACAGAAGGGCTATATTCTATGGTCATTTCCACTCTAGGATACTCCACTTTCTGCTCTGTAATGCAATCTGCCTAGGTGGACCCACAAATATTCTGTAAAAAGAATCCTGCTTTCTATTTGGAACCAATTTTTATGAAAGGTCAACTCTCGGAAGGCTTAATCAAATGCCATACCTGGAATTGGTTGATTGATTGACTGATACATTTTGTAAGGCTGCCCATGTCAAAGCAATGGCTCTGGGTGGCATACAAAGTAAAATCTACAACAATTGCACCAACAATCCAGAAAACAAATGTCCAAGGTCACAAAACAATTCCCAACTTAGGGTAGAAAAAGCAACAACAATAAAAGCAATCAGCCAGGAGAGCTCATTCAACTTCCGGGTTTATATGTCTGGGAAAATAGCCAAGTTTTTAATACTAGGCTTGCACAGTGGGGATCCATCCAAATCTCCAGAAGGATCCTATTCAAGAGGGCAGGTCCTGTGACAGGAAAGACATGACTGGGTCCAGTAAGATGGCATTGCTTGATAGAAGGAATCTGCCTTGTCCTCCCTGGTAGCTTTGGTGGAGTAAACAGAAATGATCAGAAACAGGCAGTCCTACAAATAACATGTAGGGGTTTATAAATAATAACTAGCATCTTGAATTGCACTCAGAAGCTCACTGGGAGCCAATGAGCATAGAACTGAATGCCAAGTGTACTACTTCATTCTCTACCACCTACAGCTGCTGAAGGCTCTAAAAAGGTAGCCCCATGTAATTTCAACAAGAGGTGACTAGGTCACGAGTAAGGTCTCCCAGACAGAAGTGGGCACTGTTTTCTCTGTCTTTGTATTTGGCTGAGGAAGGCAGCCTACCCTCTAGTTTTCCCCTGCCAATTTTTCCCTGCTGTCTATCCAGATTAAAGCCCAACACAAATAACCTTACAAGTGTGTGGACAGAGGAGATGGCTGGAATAAAATCTCTAAATTTCTTCAGGGAAAGGAGGAACTCCAACAGGTTGTCAAGGGCAAGACTTTTAGTAACATTCTTACTGCCAATGCCCCAAGGGGTTAGATGCCTCTTGATTTCACTGAAACTTTATCAAAGCCTAATATGCAAAGGAGGCAAGAAATTCCTGAAGAAAAGTTTGAACAGTGAAAAACAGGGCACTCATATCTGCCCTGGCCATTTTGTAACATTTGTGTGCATAAACATTGTACTCTATCTATGTGCATTTCTCCAAAATATCCTTCACTTTTGAAATAGAACTCTAAAGCGGATCTGTGTATTAAACTGAATATGCATTGGTGGAAAAAATATATATGGAAGAACTAATCTGGTTTGCCCATGTTATGTTTCTGAGCAAAATCTCTTTTGATTGTCTGGTTGCCAGTTGTCCTCCCATTTTCCCTTTTAACGTCAATGGCTCAACTCAATATTCTCCCCTTGTAAACCACACATTTCATGCAGCTGTTGTGTGCACAGCAGCACATGCATGCAACATAAGAATGATATGGATGAGATACATCAGCTTCCCATTCCCGTTGTATTTGAAGTGGCTGAACTATCACTCTGATGGTTTTCTTCAGCAATTTTGATCATCAAAAAAGTCTTCCCCATTTGGAGATTCACAAAAGCCAGTTCTGGTGTTTCCAATGTAAATGCCAGATGAGGTTTTTGATACATCTACTATAGATGGATAGGAGCTGCTTCCGTTAGTAGGGTTGTTAGGGGAAACTGTTAGAGTGTTTCAAAGCATCCAGTCAAGGCAATTACATCTTCCTCCCAGAGAGCTATTGTAACAACTACTTCAACTTTTTACACCTTTTATTTCTAACAAGTGTGGCAATGTGGTCATCAACTCTTAGGTAGCAATGTGAGGTGAGCCAACCTCCAGATAGGAGTAAACAGGAACATTAAGTTGGAGAATTCCTGTAGATTGGCAATTATATCTTTTTTCATTCCCTTTATGTCCTTTTTTGACAGATAGACAACTGCTTCTTGGGTAATTGCTTACTAGAAGTGTGTAAAGATAGAAAAGAGAGACAAGATTTCGGTGAGCATCTAGAAGTTCTTGAATAATGAAGGGATTGGTGCCCATTCCATCTTTCATTGACTGAATTCATACATCCTATTAATCCCTGCCCAAACCTCATTGTGGATCATCAGAAATGATCTTTAGATTTTCCTAGTAATAAGAAGGATAATAATAATAATAATAATAATAATAATAATAATAATAATAATAATAATAATAATAATAATAATAATAATAATAATAATAATAATAATAAAAGTTGGAAGGGACCTTGAAGGTCATCGAGTCCAACCCCCTGCTGAGGCAGGAAACCCTACACCATTTCGGACAAATGGCTGTCCAGTCTCTTCTTAAAAACTTACAGTGTTGGAGCATTCACCGCTTCTGGAGGCAGGTTGTTCCACTGGTTAATTGTTCTAAGTGTCAGGAAGTTTCTTCTTAGTTCTAGGTTGCTTCGCTCCTTGATTAGTTTCCATCCGTTGCTTCTTGTCCTGCCTTCAGGCACTTTGGAGAATAGCTTGACTTCCTCTTCTTTGTGGCAGCCCTTGAGATATTGGAACACTGCTATCATGTCCCCCTCGTCCTTCTCTTCGTTAAACTAGAGATACCAAATTCCAGCAACCATTCCTTATATGTTTTAGCCTGGGAAGTTGGCTGTGATTTGTCCATTGAGGACCACACGCTGAGTACGGCCGGTCAACCAGCTACGAATCCATTTGATGGTGAATCATAAATGATCTGAATCATAAATGTCAATTATTCGTAAATTTTGTTTTTCAGTAAGCATGTCTTTACCATACCATCAGTTATGTCTTAGAGGGGAAAAAATGAAAGAGAGGTATGATAGATAATGACACATAGG